>NC_142348.1:22137500-22352500 GCF_054954075.1 Amborella trichopoda | reverse complement strand
CATAATTGTATATATACATTTATTAGTATGTTAAAATATATACATTTCTATATACATTGATGTATTTGACCATATATATACTTATTATCAGTTTATACGGTTAGTAACCTATATGTTCATTGATTTATATACTACACACACATATATATACACAAACACATATTCACACACTCACACACTCACACTCACACTCACACAGACACTAACACTGACACTGACACTCACAGATATGTATACTACACATATGCGTGATGTGTATGGACTGATGTGTGTATATTTACGATATGTATATGCATATGTTTTTACGTATATGTATACAGTTGCTTGCTATCAGTTATATACAATTATCGTTGTATATATGCACTGTTGTGCGTACGAACATGTACACTAACGCGTTGATAAGTACATATATAATGTGTATGTATACACTAATACATGCATTCTATATACACTGATATATTTGACCATATTGACTATTATTAGTAGTTTATATGTATATACGGTGTGCGTTAAATGATATGGATTTGTTGATATGTTTATGTATATGTATAACCTTGCTATCAGTTATGTATGCACTAATATGCGACACACATGGGCACTCTCACGTATTGATAGTGCATACATTCATTTCTATATACACTGATATATATGACCATATATGACACTTATTATCAGTTTATACAGTTATTAGTGTATATGTACAATTAAATATATATACGCACATTCATATGCATATGTATAATGGGTTTATATGTACACTTATGTAAAAGACCATGTATATACTTATTATCAGTGATATATACAGTTATTCGCTCAATTTGTGTACGAATTGATGTATAGCAATATAGACCATTGTTTTCAGTATATATATACATACTGATACATATAACCATACAATACATTAGTTATCTGCTACATATATAGTTATTAGTGTGTAAAAAATACATTGATATGTGTGTATGTATGCGTGTGATGTCTGTATATATACGCTGTGTATATACTGATATGTGTGTATATTTAAAGTGCGTAACTGTATATATACAATACATTAATATATACATTAGTATATATGACGATATATACGGTATTTATCAGTTATTAACATATATGTATACTACACACACACTCGCACTCACACTCACCCACACACACACACTGGCACTCACACTCACACTCACAGATATATATACTACACATATGCGTGGTGTGTATGGACTGATGTGTGTATATAAGATACGATATGTATATACTGATATTGTTATGTGTATCTACATAATTGCTTGTTATCAGTTATATACAATTATCAATATATGTATGCACTAATATATGCACGCACATATACCTTTACGCATTGATAAGTGCATATATACTGTGTATGTATACACTAATACATGCATACTTGTATACACTGATATATATGACCATAAGGACATATATTGACAGTTTATATATACACAGTGTGTATATATACGATATGTATATACTGATATGTTTATGCGTGTATGTATAAACTTGTTGTCTGTTATATATACACTGATATGCGTACGCACATGCACCCTTACGCATTAATAGTGCATATATACATTTTTATATACACCGATGTTTATGACCATATATACACTTTTTATCAGTTTATACAGTTATTAGCGTAGATGTACATTGATATGTATATGAAAGCACAAGTGGCAGTTGCAGCCAACAAGGTAAAGGGACAGATCCCCCTGCCCCCTCCTTTTTGATTATTTTCCTCTCAATTCTTACCATTCGAATTATTATCTTCTCTGTGAATGATTTTTCCTACCATATACAATTTCCAAATTGTGATAAAATCAGGTATTAAAGAAGGAGATTATTTCTTCTGGTTATCACCTCTAATCAAATAAGCCTAGGCGAAATTCCATATTACTTTGTATAGAATTAGGCATAAGAATGGGTTTCTTCTCTTGATGTATTAGGTATGCTAAAATACCCAATTGTGATAGTCCATCTAAAGTTTTTATCATATATGTGTACTTGTTTTTATTATTGTTGATGAGCTTCATCTTCCTTGAGTTTGCTTGTAATTCAACAAGCATGAATGCAACTTATCATCGAGGCGGATCTCTTACGTTTTTTGATATTTGAGATCTTGAACTTGAAAGCTTGATTTGCTTAATGGTTCTTTCTTCTGTAGTATAGTACTGCTCTTGCCTCTGTCATGCAAATACGGAGTAAATTTTCTAGAGCCTTACTCGTGGTTTACAATTTTATTAAGTCACTTTTTCTTAACACGTACACATACACACACACAACACACACCACACACGCACACACACACACACACACACAAACTAAAACTCACACTCACTCACACACACACTCACACACACATTCACACTCACACTCGCTCTCACACTCACAATGTACATATAAACGACATGTATATACTGATATATTCAGTGTGCATATAAAGGATACGTGCATATAAAGGATATGTATATATTGATATGTTTATACATGTATATATAAACTTGCTATTAGTTATATGTACACTGATATGCGACGCATATGCACCTTTACGCATTGATAGTGCATACATACATTTCTATATACACTGATATATATGACCATATAGAAATTTATTATTTGTTTATACAGTAATGAGTGTATATGTACACTGAAATGTATATACGCACACTCATATGCATATTTATAAAGGGTTTATATATGCACTAATGTATAAGATCATGTATGTACTTATTATCTGTGATGTATATAGTTATTAGCTCAATTTGTGTATATATATGTATAGCAATATATATCATTGTTTTCAGTGCATATATATTGATGTGTATAAAGCATACAATACATTAGTTATCTGTAATATATACAGTTATTAATGTGTAAAAAATACATTGATATGTGTGTGTGTGTGTGATATCTGTATATATACGATGTGTATATATTTGATATGTGTGTATGTGTAAAGTGCATAAAGTTTTATATACAGTACATTAATGTATAAATTTTTTTATACATTGATATATATGATCATATATACACTTATTATCAATTTATGCAGCTATTAACGCATATATACACTGATTTATATACTACACACACACTCACACTCACACTCACACTCACATATATATATACTACACATGTGTGCGTGTTGTGTATGGATACAGTTGCTTGCTATCTGTTGTATACATTGATATGCGCACTCACATGCATTCTTATGCGTTGATAAGTGGATATATACTATGTATGTATACAGTGTGTATATATACGATTTGTATATACTAATATGTTTCTGCATGTATGTATAAACTTGCTATCAATTATATATATACTGATATGTGTACGTACATGCACCCTTAAGCATTGATATTGCATACATACATTTACATTTTTAAATACACTGATATATGCGGCTATATTGATACTTTTTACTAGTTTATATAGTTTTTAATGTAGATGTATGTTGATATGTTTATGAATGCACAAATGGATGTTGAAGCCAATAAGGTAAATAAACTGATCCCCCTCCCTCCCCCCTTCGCCCTTTTTTATTATTTTCCTCTCAATTCTTACCCTTCGAATCATTATCGTCCCTGTGTATGATTTTTCCTTCCCTATGTAATTTTCTAAACTATGATAAAATCAGGCATTAAAGATGGAGATTAATTCTTCTGGCTATCACCTCTAATCAGATAAACCTAGGCTAAATTCCATATTAATTTGTATAGAATTAAGCGCAAGAGTGGGTTTCTTCTCTTGATGAATTGGGTAGGCTAAAATACCCAATTGTAGTAGTCCATCTATTTTTTTTTTCTTATTTGTACTTGTTTTTATTATCATTGATGTGCTTCGTCTCTATCGAGTTTACGTCTAAATCGGCAAATATGAAAGTAACTTATCATCAAGGCGGATCTCTTTACGTTATTCGATATTTGAGATCTTGATCTTGCAAGCTTGATTTGCTTAATGGTTCTTTCTTCTCTGGTATAATACTTACTGCTCTTGCTTCTTTCATGCAAATATGGAGTGAATTTTCAGGAGCTTTACTTGTGGTTTGTAATTTTATCAAGTAACTTTTTCTTGACACACACACTCTTGCTTCTTTCATGCAAATATAGAGTGAATTTTTTGGAGCTTTACTTGTGGTTTGTAATTTTATTGACTTTTTTTTAACATACGCACACCCACACCACACACACACACTCACACTCACACTCACACTCACACACACACACACACACACTCACTTATACACTCACACTCACACACTGACACTCACATTCACACTCACATACATACACTCGCTCACACTCACACTCACACTTATACTCACACTCACTCACACACTGACACTCACATTCACACTCATTGATATATACTACATATGTTTGCGTGTTGTATATGGACTGATGTCTATATATATACGATATGTATATATTGATATATTTATGGGTGTCTATATACAGTTTCTTGCTATCAATTATATACAATAATCATTGTATACCCCTATGCGTTGATAAGTGTATATATACTGTCTATGATGCATTCTATATACATTGATATTTTTAACCAAATTGACATATATTAGCAGTTCATATATATACAGTGTGTATATATACGATATGTATATACTGATATGTTTATGCGTGTATGTATAAACTTGTTGTCTGTTATATATACACTGATATGCGTACGCACTTACACCCTTACGCATTGATAGTGCATATATACATTTTTATATACACTGATATATATGACCCTATTGACACTTTTTATCAGTTTATACATTTTTATATACACTAATATATATGACCATATTGACACTTTTTATCAGTTTATACAATTATTAGCGTATATGCACATTGATATGTATATGAATGCACAGGTGGCTAATGCAGCTCATAAGGTAAATGAACATATCTCTAGTAAAGTATTGCTCTTGTTTCTTTCATGCAAATATGGAGTGAATTTTTCTTCTAGAGTGAATTTTCTCGAGATTTACTTATGGTTTGCATCTTTATTAAGTAACTTTTTCTTAACACACTCTTTCTTCTTTCATGCAAATAGGGAGTGAATTTTCTTGAGCTTTATTTGTGGTTTGCAATTTTATTAAGTAACTTTTTCGTAACACACACACACACATACACACACTCACACTCACTCACTCACATTCACACACTCACATAGACACACAGACACACACACATACACATTGACACACTGACACACTGACACACGCACACACTGACACACTCACACCCACACACACTCTCAAACTAACATTCACATTGATATGTATATGAATGCATAGGTGGCTGTTGCAGCCAAGAAGGTAAATGTACAGATCCCCCCCCTCCCCTCCCCTCTTTTTTGATTATTTTAGAGATTATTTGTTTAGATATCACCTCTAATCTGACAAGCCTACGCGAATTTCCATATTACTTTGTATGAATTAGGCATAAAAATGGGTTTTTTCCCTTGATGAATCGAGTATGCTAAATACCCAATTGTGATAGTCCATCTAAATTTTTTATCTTATTTGTACTTGTTTTTATTATTATTGATGAGCTTCATCTTCATCGAGTTTGCTTGTAAATCAACAAGCATGGAAGCAACTTATCATCGAGGCGGAGCTCTTTACGTTCTTCAATATTTGCGATCTTGGTCTTGCAAGCTTGATTTGCTTAATGGTTCTTTCTTCTCTAGTATTGTACTGCTCTTTCTTCTTTTATGCAAATATGGAGTGAATAAAATTACAAACCACAAGTAAAGCTTCAAAAAATGAACTTTTTCTTGACACACACACTCTTGCGTCTTTCTTGCAAATATGGAGTGAATTTTTTGGAGTTTTACTTGTGGTTTTCAATTTTATTAACTTTTTCTTAACTGTACAATACATTAGTTATCAACTACATATACAATTATTAGTGTGTAAAAAATATATTTTTATGTGTGTATATATCTGTGTGATGTCAATATATATACGATGTGTATATACGGATATACGTGTATGTGTAAAGTACATAACTGTATATATACAGTGCACTAATATATATATTTCTATATACCTTGATGTATATTATCATTTTTACATTTATTATCAGTTTCTATAGTTATTGACGTATATGTATACTGATTTATATACTACATACACATACACTCACACTCACACTCGTACACACACTCACACTCACACTCACACTCACACTCACACTCACACTCACACTCACACACTTACACTCAACCTCACACTCACTCACACTCACACACTCACACTCACTCACACTTACACTCACTCACACTCACACACACACACACACTGACATACATTGACCTTGAAACTGACACTGACACTGACACTCGCACAAACACACACTCGCACTCTCACTCTCACTCCTATTCAAAGTCACACTCACTCACTCACCGATATATATACTACACATATGTGTTGTGTTTGGTATGATGTTTGTATATATACGATATGTATATACTGATATATTTATGCGTGTATGTATATAGTTGCTTGGTATTAGTTTTGTACATTGATAAGTGCCTATATATTTTGTATGTTTACACTAATACATGCAGTTTAGATACACTAATATATATATAACCATATAAACACTTATTAGCTGGTTATATATATATATACAATGTGTATGTACATATGATATGTATATACTGATATGTTTATGCATGTATGTATAAACTTGCTATCACTGATATATAGACTGCTATGCGTACGTACATGCACATTTTCATATTGATAGTGCATACATACATTTCTATATACACTGATATATATGACCATATAAACACTTATTATCAATTTATAATGTTATTAGCGTATATGTTTATATAAATGCACACTCATAAGCATATGTATAAAAGGTTTTTTTATATACTAATATATAAGACCATGTATATAGTTATTATCTGTGATATATACATTTATTAGCACAATTTGTATTTGTATTTATGTATTGCTATATATAACATTGTTTTTAGTGTATATATATACTAATGCATATAACCTTACAACACATTAGTTATCTGTTATATTTACAGTTATTAGTGTGTAAAATAAACCTTGATGTATGTGTGTGTGTGTTTTCTATATATATATCCGATGAGCATATATACTGATATGTTTGTATGTAAAGTGCATAACTGTTTATATACAATGCACTAATATAAACGTTTCTATATACATTGATGTATATGACCATATTTACACTTATTATCAGTTTATACAGTTATTAACTTATATGTACACTGATTTATATACTACACATACTCACACTCACACTCACACTCACTCACACTCACATTCACACTCATAGATATATATACTACACATATATGCGTGGTGTATGGACTGATGTGTATATATATACGATATGTATATACTGATATTTTTATACATGTATATATACAGTTGCTTGCTATCCGTTATATACAATTATCAATGTATATATACATTTATATGCGCATGAACATGCACCCTTACGCGTTGATAAATGCATATATGCTGTGTATGTATACATTAATACATGAATTCTATATACACTGATATATATGATCATATAGACCTTTATTAGCAGTTTATGTATCTATATATACGATATGTACATACCGATAGGTTTATGTGTATATGTATAAAATTGCTCGCAGTTATATATACGCTGATATGTGTATGCACCTGCACCCTTACACATTGATGGCGTTGACATACGTTTCTATATACACCGTTATTAGTTTATACTGTTATTAACGTATATGTGCGTTGATATGTTTGTACACACACTCATATGCATATATATATAAATGGTTTATATGTACACTAATGTATAAGATCATGTATAATAACAAATAGCAGGTATGTACATACATACATAAATATATCAGTATATACATATCTTAGATATTACACACTGTATATATATATAAATTGCTAATTAATTTCTCTATGGTTATATATATCAGTGTATATAGAATACATGATATTAGTGTACAGATACACGTTATATATGCACTTATCAACTCGTAAACGTGCATGTGTCAGCACATATCAGTGTATATAACATTGACTAGTGTATATAACTGATAACAAGCAAGTTTATGCTTACACGCATAAACATATCAGTATATTCATATCGTATATATACGCACAATAGTCTATACACAACACGCATATATGTGTAGTTTTTATATATAAACATATATGTATGTGCGTGTATGTGTAGTATATAAATCAGTGTACATATACGCTAGTAACTGTATAAATTGATAATACGTAGTTATATGATCATGTTACATCAATGGATATAGAAATATATCTTAGTGCATTGTATATATGCAGTTATGAACTTTACACATACACACATCAGTATATACACATCGTATATATACAAACATCACATATACATATCAATGTATTTTTTACACACTAATAAATATATAAGTAATTTATATATATACACTTAAAACTATGGTATACACTTAAAACTATGGTACATATTGTTATATATCATTATGTACATAAATTGTTTTAATAACTGTATCTATCACTGATAATAAGTATGCACATGGTCTTATATATTAGTATATATGTAAACACATTATATATTTGCATATGAGTGTGCGTATATACATATCAGTGTACATATACTTTAATAACTGTATAAATTGATAATAAGTGTCTATATGGTCATATATATCAGTGTATATAGAAATGTACGTATGAATTTTTCAATACATAAGAGTGCATGTGTGTCCCATATCAAGGTACGTAAACATATCAGTATATGCATATCGTATATATAAACATTGTATATATATTGTAAATTGCTAATAAGTATCTACATAGTGATATATATCAGTACACATAGAATGCATGTGTTAGTATATAGATACAGACATACACAGTATATATACATTTATCAATGCGTAAGGGTGCGTCTATGTACACATATTAGTGTGTATATACAATGTATATTAAACAAGTATATGCATACAAGCATAAACATATCGTATATATATACACATCAGTCTATACTCAACACATATATGTATATAATATATATATGTGTGTGTGTTGTATATAAATCAGTATACATATACGCTAAAAACTATACAAGCTAATTATAAGTATATATATGGTCTTTTACATTAATGTATATATACTTACTATCAGTTATATATGCCCTAATATGCGCACGCATATGCACCCTTATGTATTGATAAGTTCATATATACATTTATATATACAGTGAGTTATATTGTCATATACACTTGTTATCAGTTTATACAGTTATTAACATATATGTACATTGATATGTATATACGCACTAATATATAATACCTATCAGTGATATATACAGTTATTAACACATTTTATGTCGGTATTGTTGTAAAGCAATATATACTATTGTTTTTAATGTATATATATATTGATGTCATTACTATATACTAGTTATCAGCTATATATACAGTTGTTTGTGTATAAAAAGTACATCGATATGTGTATGTGTGTGTGTGATGTTCGTATATATACGATGTCTATGTACGAACAGTATGTGAACTGCATAACTGTATATATATATTTCTATATACATTGATGTAGATGACCATATGTATACCTATTATCAGTATATACAATTATTAGCGTATATGTAGACTGATTTATAACTATATATATAACACTAATATATATATTTCTATATACATTGATGTATATGATCGTGTATCAGTGTATATATTAAATGATTATTGTGTATAACTGATAGTAAGCAACTGTATAAATACACACAAACATATCAGTATATACATCTCGCATGTGCATACACTCAACAGTCCAAACGCAACACATATATGCGTAGTTTATATATATATATATATGTGTGTGTGTGTAGTATATAAAATGCTCCATCTGAATTCCAAAAAATAATGAATGATATATTTAATCCCTTCTATAAATTCATGAGAGTTTATATTGTTATTAGTGTATATGTACATTGATATGTATATATGCACACTCATTTGCATATGTATAAATAGTTTATATATACACTAATATATAAGACCATGAATATACTTATTATCAGTGATATATATAATTATTAACACAATTTGTGTATGTATTAATATATAACATTATATACCATTGTTTTCAGTATGTTTATATATTGATGCATATAACCATATAATACCTTAGTTATTAGCTATTTTTACAGTTATTAGTGTGTAACACGTTTATTGATGTGTGTGTGACGCCTGTCTATATACGATGTGTACATACTGTTATGTGTGTATACACATTGATGTATATGATCATATATACACTTATTATCAGTTTATACAGTTATTAACGTATAGGTACACGGATTTATATACTACACACTTACGTTCATTCACACTCACAGTTACACTCTCATACTCACACACACTGACACTAACACTTACACCACACACACTCACACTCAGATTTATATATTACAGATATTTGCATGTTATATATGGACTGATATGTGTGTATATACGATATGTATATACTAATATTTTTATAAGAGTATGTATATAGTTGCTTGCTATCAGTTATATACAATTATCCAAGTGTTTATAAACACTGATATGTGCACGTACATGCACGCTTACGCATTGGTAGTGCATACATACATTTCTATATACACTGATATCTATGACCATATAGACACTTATATCAATTTATACAGTTATTAGCGTATATATACTGACTTCACACACATATAAATGTATCTTTTACACTATAATAATTGTATATATAACTGATAATTAATGTAGTGTATGATTATAGGCATCAGTATATATATATATATTCACTTAATACAATGGCATATATTTTTATAAATCAATACGTACACAAATTATGCTAATAACTGTGCTAAGACCGTGTATAATAAGTATATACACGGTCTTACACATTAGTGTATTTAGAAACACTTTATAAATGTATGTACAAATGCGTAGGGGCGCATGTGCATGAGCATATCAGTGTGTATAACTGATAGCAAGTGTATATATATATATATATATATATATATAGATAAAATGCTAATAAGTGTCTTTATGGTCATATATATCAGTGTATATAAAATGTATGTATTAGTTACACATACACTGTATATATGCACTTATCAAGACGTAAGGGTGCATGCATGTATGCATATCAATATATATATATATATATATATATATATATATATATATATAGAGATTATTGTATATAACTGATAGCAAAAAACTATATATATACACGCATAAACACATCATTATATACATATCGTATAAATGTACACATCAGTCCAAACACCACGTATATATGTGTAGTGTTGTGCACTGTATATATGTAGTATTTTAATGATCATATACATTGACAATTGCATATAACTGATAGCAAGCAAGTGTATATATACACGCATAAACATATCATATGCATTAATCCATACACAATATGCATGTCTGTGTCTGTGTTGTATATAAATCCATGTACATATATGATATTAATTGTATAAACTAATAATCAGTGATATATGCGCTGATATGTGTACACACATGCACTCTTATGCATTGATAAGTTCATACATATATTTTTATATATACTGATATATATGACCTTTTACACATTCGTTATCATTTTATACAGTTATTAACGTATATGTATACTGACATATATATACGCATACTTATATACATCTATATAAAGTGTTTATTTATACACTAATGTATAAGCTCATGGCTTACTTAGTCTCTGTGATATATATAGTTATTAGCACGATTTGTATACATATTGACGTATAGCAATATATATCATTATTTTCAGTGTATATACTGATGCATATAACAATTTTATACATTAATATCAGATATATATACAATTATTGTGTAAAAAATACATTGATGTGTATGTGTATGTGATGTTTGTATATATGTACGATGTGTATATACTGATACGTGTATGTAAAGTGCATAACTACATATATAAAGTGCACTTATATAAACATTTCTATATACATTGATGTATATGGCCATATGTACACTTATTATCAATTTATACAGTTATTAACGCATATGTTCATTGATTTACACACAAATACATATAAATATATATATATACTACACATGCATGTTGTGTATGGATTAATGTGAGTATATATATGATAAGTATATATTGATATGTTTTGCATATACGTATACACTTGCTTGCAATCTCTTATATACACTGATACGCACGTACATACACCATTACGCGTTGATGTGTATATATATACACTGATATACGCACGTACATGCATCATTACGCGTTGATGGGTGTATATATATATATATATATATATATATATATTGTGTATACACTAATACATGCATTCTATATACATAAATGGTCTTTTACATTAGTGTATGTATAAACACTTTATACATATCCATACGAGTTTGCATATATACATATCAGTGTATACATATATTTATAATTATATAAATTGATAATAAATGATAAACTGATAATAAGTGTCTATATGGTGATATATATCAGGGCATGTAAAAATGTATGTTTGAACTTAGCAATGCATAAGGGTGTATTTGACACATATCAACGTATATATAACTGATAGCAAGTGTATATATACACATACAAATATATCAGTACATACATGTCCTATATATATACACACTACATATATATACTGCTAATAAGTATCTATATGGTTATATATATTAGTGTATATAGAATGTATGCATTGGTATACTACATGTACAATATATATGCACTTAACAACGCGTGAGGGTGCATCTGTATGCGTATATCCTGTGCATATATACATTAATAACACACATTTGTGTAATATATATATATGTTATGTGTGTGTATAAGCTGATAGTAAGTGTATGTATGGTCATATACATGAATGTGTATATGAATGTATGTAATTTGCTCTATATTTATACAGTTATGCACTTTATACATATACCCATTTCAGTATATACACTTGATATACATATACTTCAATGTATACAATAACTGTATATATCACTGATAATAAGTATGTACACAGTCTTATAGATTAGTGTATTTATAAACACATTATACATATGCTTATGAGTGTGCGTATATACATATTAGTGTACATATACTGATAATAAGAGTCTATATGGTCATATATATTAGTTATATGGAAATGTATGTATAAACTTATCAATGTATAAGCGTGCATGTGAGTGTGCATATCAGGATATATATAACTGATAGCAAGTGTATACATATACGTATAAACATATCAGTATATACATATCGTATATATAAACACTGTATTATATATAAATTGTTAATAAGTACCTTTATAGTCATATATATCAGTGTACATAGAATGCATGTATTACTGTCTAGATGCATACATACACATTATTTGCACACTTATCAACGCATAAGGGTTCATCTACGTGCGCATATAAGTGTATATATATATACATTGATAAATGTATTTCTATCTTCGTTGTTGTAGATGGCCATATATACATTTATTAGCTGGTTATACAGTTATTAGCGTATATGTACACTGATATATATATTTCTATATACATTGATGTATATGACCATATATACATTTATCAGTTTATACAGTTCTTAGCGTATATGTACACTGATTTATATACTACACACACACGTATATATATATATATATTTATAAATGTATTTAAATATATATATATATATATATAAATATATATAAATATATATATATATATATATATATATATATATATATATATATATATATATACTACGTTCACACACATATATATACACATACATATATATATAATACACACACACACATAGATATACATATATATATATATATATGTACTACACAGATATATATATATATATATACTACACATATATACGTGTTGTATAAGGACTGATGTGTGTATATATATGATATGTTTGTTCTAATAACTGTATATATCACTTAAAATAAGTATAGACGTAATCTTATAATTTAGTGTTTGTATAAACACTTTATACAAATGCATATGACTGTGAGTTGATATGTACATCTACGCTAATAACTGTATAAATATGTACATATACGTTAATAACTATATAAACTTATCTAGAAATGTATGTATGAACTTATCATTACGTAAGGATGCACATGTGTGCGCATATCGACGTATATATAACTGATAGCAAGTGTAAACACACGTATAAACATCATTGTACATAAATCAGTGTACATATACACATTAATAGCTGTATAAACATCATTAGTGTATCTATATATGGTCATATATGTCAATGTATATATAAATGTATATATTAGTGCATTATAGAGATACAGTTATGCACTTTGCACACACACACACACATGAATGTATTTTTTAAATACTAATAACTGTATATATAGCGGATAAAAAGTGTCTATATGGTCCTATTTATCAATCAGTTTATATAGAAATGTATGTATGCACTACCAATGCGTAACGGTGCATGTGTGTGCATATCAGTGTATATGTAACTGATAGTAAGTTTATACATACACACATAAATATATCAATATATATGTATCTTATATATACATGCTGTATATATATATATAAACTGTAAATAAATGTCTCTATGGTCATATATATTAATATAGATAGAATGCATGTATCAGTGTACACATACAAGACATTAGTTATCTGCTACATATAGAGGGTTGTTAATGTAAAAAATACATTGATGTGTGTGTGATGTCTGTTTATATACGATGTGTATATACTGATATGTATGTATAAAGTGCATAATTGTTTATATACAGTGCACTAATATATACATTTTTATGGACATTTATGTATATGGCTATATATACACTTACTATCATTTTATACAGTTACTAACGTATATGTACACTGATTTATATACTACACATACATTCAGACTCAAACTCACATTCACACTCACACACACACACACACACACTCACTCACTCTCACTCACTCACTCACACACACTCACACTCACACTCACACTCACAGTCGCACTCACACTCACACTTGCAGATATATATATTACACATATATCCGTATTGTGTATGGATTGATGTGTGCATATATATGATATGTATAAACTGATATGTTTATGTGTGTATGTATACTTTTGCTTGCAGCTTTGTATAAACTGATATAAGTACATAATATATATATATATGCACACTCATATGTACGTGTATAAAGGGTTTATATATACACTAATGTATAAGACCATGTATTATTATTATCAGTGATATATACAATTATTAGAACAATTTGTGTACGTATGGATGTATAGCAATATATATCATTATTTTCGGTATATATACAGCTGTTTATGTGTAAAAAAATACATTGATGTGTGTGTGTGATGTTTGTATATAATTGATGTGTGTATACTGATATGTGTGTATGTGTAAAGTGCATAACTGTATCTATACAATGCGCTAAAATATATATTTCTATATATATTGATGTATCAGTTCATACAGTTATTAACGTATATGTACATTAATTTATATACTACACACATACTCACTCACACTTACACTCACACTCACCACTCACATTCATACACACTCACACACATATACACTCACACTCACTCATACACACAAATATATATACTACACATGTTTACGTATTGTGTATGGACTGTAAGTGCATATATACGATGTGTTTATATTGATATGTTTATGCGAGTATATATACAATTGCTTGCTATCAGTTATATACAATTATCAATGTATATATACACAAATATACACAGGCCTATGCACCGTTATGCGTTGATAAGTGTATATATATTTTGTATGTGTATACTAATACGTGCATTCTATATATATTATTAATAGTTTATATATATATATATATATATATATATATATATATATATATATACAGTCTGTCTATATAAGATATGCATATACTGATGTGTTTATTATGTATGCACTTGTTATCTATAAACACTGATATGTGCATGCACATGCACCCTTACGCATTGATAGTGCATACATACATTTCTATATGTACTGATATATATTACTATATAGACACTTATTATCAGTTTATACAGTTATTAGCGAATATTATCAGTTTATACAGTTTATACCTTTATTGGCGTATACGTACACTGATTGTTATACTACACACACACGCGCTCGCGCTCACGCTCATGCTCACGCTCACGCTCACGCTCACACTCATACACACACACATTTGCACTCACACATACACTCACACTCACACTGACACTCACTCACAATCACACTGACACTCACAAATATATATACTATCACCTTTAATCTGATATGCCCCACGAAATTCCATAATACTTTGTATAGAATTAGGCATAAGAATGCGTTTCTTCTCTTGATGAATTGGGTACGCTAAATACCCAATTGTGATAATCCATGTTAATTTTTTATCTTATTTGTGCTATTTTTTATTATTATTGTTGAGATTCATCTTCATCAAGTTTTCTTGTTAATCAACAAGCCTGAAAGCAACTTATCATCTAGGCGGATCTCCTTACGTCAATCGATATTTGAGATCTTGATCTTGCTAGCTTGATTTGCTTAATGGTTCTTTTTTCTCTAATACAGTACTGCTCTTGCTTCTTTCATGCAAATAAGGAGTGTATTTTTTAGAGCTTTACTTGTGGTTTGCAATTTTATTATATAATTTTTTCTTAACACACACACTCTTGCTTCTTTCATGCAAATTTGGATTGAATTTTCTGAAGTTTTACTTGTGGTTTACAATTTTATTATGTATAAAAATGACCATATATACACTTATTTTCAATTTATACATGTACTAACGTACATGTACACTGATCTATATACATTGATGTAAATGGCCATACATACACTTATTTTCAATTTATACATGTATTAACGTATATGTACATTGATCTATATACATTGATGTAAATGACTATATAAACACTTATTTTCGATTTATACATGTATTAACGTATATGTACACTAATTTATATACTACACAAACACTTACACTCACACACACACTCATAAACATAAACACAAACACAGTCACAAGCATATACACTTATATGCTCACGTATATGCACCCTTACGCATTGATAGCGCGTATAGACACTTTTTCTCAGTTTTTACAGTTATTAGCGTATATGTACATCGATATGTATATGAATGCACAGGTGGCTGTTGCAGCTAGAAAGGTGAATTAACCTAGCCCCCTGCTAATTGTTTATTATTTTTCTCTTAATTCTTTCTATTCGAATCATTATCTTCCCTTTGAATGACTTTTTCTTGCATATACAATTTTTCAAATTGTGATAAAATTAGGCATTAAAGCTGGAGATTATTTCATCTGGCCAGTGTTTCAAAAGCGCTAAGTGGGTCCTAGGCGGCCTGGGGGGTCCAAGACGCTCAGCGCCTAGGAGGGGGCGCCCAGAACCTAGGCGGCTCAGTCAACTCCAACACGAATGCCCAGTCAAAGATGCTTTTAAGGACTCAAAATTTTCTAAAAAACCTCCCAATAGATTTATAAAACATCAAAACTTAAATCTAATATCAATGGGTGATGTTTTGATCAATTTTTGTCAACTTAAAAAAATAAGAAATTTCCACCTCTGAGCGGGCACCCGGCTAGGTGGGTTCCATATCGCCTAAGTGGGGAGCAGGCCTTGGGCTGGGCGTTGGGTGCCTGCCTACGCTAAGCGGTCCGCTTTTTGAATCACTGCTTGTGGCTATCACTTATAATCAGATATGCTGAGGCAAAATTCCATATTACTATATATAGAATTAGGCATAAGAATGGTTTCTTCTCTTGATGAGTTGGGTATGCTAAATACCTAATTGTGATAATCCATCTAAATCTTTTTATCTTATTTGTACTTGTTCTTATTATTATTGATGAGCTTCATCTTCATCGAGTTTGCTTGTAATCAACAAGCATGAAAGAAACTTATCATTGACGCGGATCTCTTTACCTTGTAGATACTTATTAGCAGTTTATATATAATATATACAGTGTGTATATATACGATATGTATATACTGATATGTTTATGCGTGTATATATAAACTTTCTAGCAGTTATATGTACACTGATATACACACGCAGATACACCTTTTCGCGTTGATAGTTTACAGATACATTTCTATATACACTGATATATATGACCATATAGACACGTATTATCACTTTATGCAGTTATTAGCGTATATGTACACTGATATGTATATGCACACTCATATGTCTATATATAAATAGGTTAGATATATACTAATGTATAAGACTGTGTATATACTTTTTATCTGTGATATATACAGTTAGGAGCAATTTTTGTATACGTATTAATGTATAACAATATATACCATTGTTTTCAGTGTATATATATATATACTGATGCATAGTACTATACATTAGTTATCAGTTATATATATAGTTATTAGTTTGTAAAAAATACATTGATATGTGTGTGTGTGATATCTCTGTATATACGATATGTATATACTGATGTGTATGTATAAAGTTCATTACTGTATGTATATAGTGCATTAATATATACATTTCTTTATACATTGATGTATATGACCAGATATACACTTATTATTAGTTTATATAATATATACACTTATTATTAGTTTATATAGTAATATGCCGAGGCAGAATTTCATATTTCTTTACATAGAATTCAGCATAAGAATAGGCTTCTTCTCTTGATGAATAGGGTACGCTAAATACCCAATTATGATAGACTATCTTATACATTATACATATGCGTTTGAGTGTGCGTATATATATATCAGTGTACATATAAGTTAATAACTGATAAACTGATAATAAGTGTCTATATGCTCATATATATCAGTGTATACGTAATATATGTATGAACTTATCAATGCATAAGGATGCATATGTGTGTGCATATCAGGGTATATGTAACAGATAACAAGTGTATACATACACGCATAAATATATCAATATATACATATCATATATATAAATACTATATATGCTAATGACGGTAAGTGTTTACATACACGCATGAATGTATCCGTATATATATATATAGTATATTAAACACTGTATATATATACATATGAACTGCTAATAAGTGTCTATATTATCATATATATCAGTGTATATAAAATGCATGTATATACATACTTACATACACAATATATATTTACTAATCAACGCGTAAGGGTGCATCTACGTGAGCATATCAGTATATATATATACATGTATAATTGTATATAACTGATAGCGAGCAAGTGTATACATACACGCATAAACATATAGTAAATATACCCACATCAGTCCATACACAACATGCATATATGTGTAGTATATATATAAATGTGTGTAGTATATAAATCAGTGTATATATACGTTAATAACTGTATAAACTGATAATAAGTGTATATATGGTCATACACATAAATGTATATATATACACATATATGCTTGTTGTGTATTTTGATGTTTGTATATATACAATATGTATATACTGATATGTTTATGCGTGTACGTATACATTAGGTATCAGCTATATATACTATTATTAGTGTGTAAAAAATACATTGATATGCGTGTGATGTCTGTATAGAATATGTGTATATACTGATATACATATATTTGTGAAGTGCATGACTGTGTATACAGTTATGAACATATATGTACACTGATTTATATATTTAGACTCGCACTCACAGTCACACACACACTCACAGTTACACTCACACTCATAGATATATATATTACACATATATGCGTATTGTGTATGGACTGATGTGTGCATGTTTATGATATGTGCACAGATTTATATACTACATCCATATACCCACACACACACACACGTGCACTCACACTCTCACTCACACACTCACATTCACACTCACACTCACACTCACTCAAAGATATATCTATATATTACATATATATGCGTGTTGTGTACGGACTGATGTGTGTATATATAATATGTATATATTGACATATGTATGCACCTATATATACAGTTGCTTGCTATCAGTTATTTACAATTATCAATGTATATATACACTGATATGCGTACGCACATACACCCTTACACATTAATTAGTGCATATACAGTTATGCAGGTATATATGTACACTGAGTTATATACTACACCCACAGACACTCACACTCACACTCACACTCACACTCACACTCACACTCACTCACACTCACAGATATATATATTGCACATATATACGTGTTGTGTATGGACAGATGTGTGTTTATATACACATATATACGATATGTATATACTGATATAGTTATGCGTCTATGCATACAGTTGCTTGCTATTAGTTTTATACAAATATCAAAGTATATACGCTCGCATATGTGCACGCACATGCATTCCATGTACTTATTACCAGTTTATATTTATATATAATATGTATATATACGATATGCATATATTGATATGGTTATACGTTTATGTATAAACTTGCTATCAGTTATATATACACTGATATGCTCACACACATGCACCTCTACGCATTGATAGTACTTACATATATTTCTATATAGATCGATATAAATGACCATATACACCTTTTATTAGTTTATACAGTTATTAGCATATATGTCCACCAAAATGTATATATGCTCATTCTTATTCATATGTTTAAAGGGTTTATATGTACACTAATGTATAAGACCATATATATACTTATTATCAGTGATATATACAGTTATTAACACAATTTGTTTATGTATTAATATATAGCAATATATACCGTTATATTCAGTGTATATATATATATATATATATATATATATATATATATATATATATATATATATATATATATATATATATATATATATATATATATATATACATATGCATATAACCATATAATACATTAGTTATTAGTATGTATAAAATACATTGATGTGTGTGTGTGTGATGTCTGTATATATACGATGTGTATATACTGATATGTGTGTATACGTAAAGTGCATAACTGTTTATATACAGTGCACTAATATATATTTTTTTATATACATTGATGTGTATGACCATATATACACTTATTATCAATTTATACAGTTACGAACGTATATGTATACTGATTTATATACTACACCCACATACACTCACACTCTCTCACACACACACACACATACACACTCACTCACACACTCACACACTCACTCACTCACACACACACATTCACACTCACACTCACACTCACACACAACACCTCACACACACACTCACACTAACACTCACACTTCCAGATATATATAATACACATGTGTATGTTATATATGGACTGATGTAAGTATTTATACGATATGTATAAACGGATATTTTTATACGTGTATATAGTTGCTTGTTATCAGTTATATACAATTATGAATGTATATATACACTGCTATGCTCATGCACATGTACCTCTACCTCCTTGATAAGTGCATATATACTGTGTATATATACACTGAAATATGTGACCATATAGACACTTATTATATATATATATATATATATATATATATATATATATATATATATATATATATATATATATATATATATATATATATATATATATATAAACCTAAGGCACAACTTTATAGGGCTTCAACTGTCCATGATATATGACTCTATACTATTTATTATATGGTCCGTGATGCATGACTCTAAAATGCCTATAACTAGGTCCACAACATATGACCTAAAGCATCATCACATACTTCATGTATGACTATAAATAGATACACATATATATATATATATATGTACTATACAGATATATATATATATATATATATATATATATATATATATATATATATATATATATATATATATATATATATATATATATATATATATATATATATACTACACATATATGCGTGTTGTGTATAGACTGTGTGTATATATATGAGATGTTTGTTCTAATAACTGTATATATCACTGAAAATAAGTATAGACATAGTCTTATAATTTAGTATTTGTATAAACACTTTATACATATGCATGTGATTGTGCGTTGATATGTACATATACGCTAATAACTGTATAAATTGATAATAAGTGTCCATATATATCAGTGTATCTAGAAATGTATGTATGAACTTATCATTGCGTAAAGATGCACATACGTGCGCATATCAACGTATATATAACTAATAGCAAGTGTAAACACACGTATAAACATCATTGTACATAAATCAGTGTATATATACACATTAATAGCTGTATAAACATCATTAGTGTCTGTATATATGGTCATATATGTCAATGTATATATAAATATATATATTAGTGCACTATAGAGATACAGTTATGCACTTTACACACACACATGAATGTATTTTTTAAACACTAATAACTGTATATATAGCGGATAAAAAGTGTCTATATGGTCGTATTTATCAATCAGTTTATATAGAAATGTACGTATGCACTACCAATACATAAGGGTGTATGTGTGTGTATATATCAGTGTATATGTAACTGATAGTAAGTTTATATATACGCACATAAACATATCAGTATATATGTATCTTATATATACATGCTGTATATATCTATATAAACTGCTAATAAATGTCTCTATGGCCATATATATTAATGTAGATAGAATGCATGTATCAGTGCACACATACAAGACATTAGTTATCTGCTATATATAAAGGGTTATTAGTGTGTAAAAAATACATTGATGTGTGTGTGATGTCTGTTTATATACGATGTGTATTTATTGATATGTATGTATAAAGTGCATAACTGTCTATATACAGTACACTAACATATACATTTTTATATACATTTATGTATATGGCTATATATACACTTACTATCATTCTATACAGTTACTAACGTATATGTATACTGATTTATATACTACTCACACATATTCATATTCAAACTCACACTCACACTCACACACACACACACTCACTCATACACTCACTCACTCACTCACACTCACACTCACACTCGCAGTCGCAGTCGCAGTCGCAGTCGCAGTCGCAGTCACAGTCACACTCACACTCATACTCACACTCGCAGTCGCAGTCACACTCACACTCGCAGTCGCAGTCACACTCATACTCATACTCACATATATATATACTACACATATATGCGTAATGTGTATGGATTGATATATATACTACACATATATGCGTATTGTGTATGGATTGATGTGTGCATATATACGATATATATATACTGATATGTTTATGCGTGTATGTATACTTTTGCTTGCAGTTTTTGTAGAAACTGATAATATGTACACTGATATTTATATATGTACACTCATATGTACATGTATAAAGGGTTTATATATACACTAATGTATAAGACCATGTATTATTATTATCAGTGATATATACAATTATTAGAACAATTTGTGTCCGCATGGATGTATAACAATATATATCATTATTTTCAGTGTATATACAGCTATTAGTGTGTAAGAAATACATTGATATGTGTGTGTGTGATGTTTGTATATATTCGATGTGTATATACTGATATGTGTATATGTGTAAAGTGCATAACTATATCAATACAATGCGCTAAAATATATATTTTTATATATATTGATGTATCAGTTCATACAGTATTGACGTATATGTACATTAATTTATATACTACACACACTCACACTCACCACTCACACTCATACACACACTTACACACATTCACACTCACACTCAACACTCATACACACTCACACTCACACTCATACACACTCACAGATATATATACTATACATGTTTACGTGTTGTGTATGGACTGTATGTGCATATATACGATGTGTTTATATCGATATGTTTATGCGAGTATATGTACAATTGCTTGCTATCAGTTATATACAATCATCAATGTATATATACACAAATATGCCACACGCACATGCACCGTTATGCGTTGATAAGTGCATATATATTATATATGTATATACTAATACATGCATTCTATATATATTATTAATAGTCTATATATATATATATACAGTGTGTCTATATATGCTTATACTGATATGTTTATTATGTATACACTTGCTATCTATAAACACTGATATGTGCATACACATGCATCCTTACGTATTGATAGTGCGTACATACATTTTTATATATACTGATATATATTACTATATAGACACTTATTATCAGTTTATACAGTTATTAACGAATATTATCAGTTTATACAGTTTATGCCTTTATTGGTGTATACGTACACTGAGTATGAGTGCATGTGTGTAGTATAAAAATCAGTGTATATTTTTATACTACACACGCACTCACACTCACACTCACACTCACACTCATACTCACATTCACACATCCACACATTCGCACTCACACACACACTTACACTCACACTCACACTCACACTCACACTCACACTCACACTCACTCTCACTCACACTCACACTCACTCACTATCACACTGATACTCACAAATATATATACTATCACCTCTAATCTGATATGCCTCGCGAAATTCCATAGTATTTTGTATAGAATTAGGCATAAGAATGGAATTCTTCTTTTGATGAATTGGGTATGCTAAATACCCAATTGTGATAATCCATGTTAATTTTTTATCTTATTTGTGCTTGTTTTTATTATTATTGTTGAGATTCATCTTCATTGAGTTTTCTTATTAATCAACAAGCTTGAAAGCAACTTATCATCTAGGCGGATCTATTTACGTCATTCGATATTTGAGATCTTGATCTTGCTAGCTTGATTTGCTTAATGGTTCTTTCTTCTCTAGTATAGTACTGCACTTACTTCTTTCATGCAAATAAGGAGTGTATTTTTTAGAGCTTTACTTGTGGTTTGCAATTTTATTATATAATTTTTTCTTAACACACACACTCTTGCTTCTTTCATGCAAATATGGATTGAATTTTTTGAAGCTTTACTTGTGGTTTACAATTTTATTATGTATAAAAATGGCCATATATACACTTATTTTCAATTTATACATGTACTAACGTATATGTACAGTGATCTATATACATTGATGTAAATGGCCATATGTACACTTATTTTCAATTTATACATGTATTAATGTATATGTACACTGATATATATATATATATATATATATATATATTGATGTAAATGACCATATAAACACTTATTTTCAATTTATACATGTATTAATGTATATGTACACTAATTTATATACTACACACGCACTTACACTCACACTCACACTCACACTCACACTCACAAACATAAACACAAACACAGTCACAAACATATACACTAATATGCTCTTGTACATGCACCTTTACGCATTGATAGTGCATATAGACATTTTTTTTCTCAGTTTTTACAGTTATTAGCGTATATGTACATTGATATGTATATGAATTCACAAGTGGCTGTTGCAGCCAGAAAGGAGAATTAACCTATCCCCTCTGCTAATTTTTATTATTTTCCTCTCAATTCTTTCTATTCGAATCATTATCTTCCCTTTGAATGACTTTTCCTTGCATATATAATTTTTCAAACTGTGATAAAATTGGGTATTAAAACTGGAGATTATTTCATCTGGCCAGTGTTTCAGAAAGCGCTAGGTGGGTCCTAGGCGGCCTGGGAGGTCCAGGACGCCCAGCGCCTAGGAGGGGGCGCTCAGAACCTAGGCGGCCCAGTCAAAGATGCTTTTAAGGACTCAAAATTTTCTAAAAAACCTCCTAATAGATTTATAAAACATCAAAACTTAAATCTAATATCAATGGGTGATGTCTTGATCAATATTTGTCAACTTAAAAAAAAAAGGAATTTCCACCTTTGGGCGAGCGCCCGCCTAGGTGGGTTCCATACCGCCTAAGTGGGGAGCAGGCCTTGGGTTGGGCGTTGGGTGCCTGCCTAGGCGCTAAGCGGTCCGCTTTTTGAATCACTGCTTCTGGCTATCACCTATAATCAGATATGCTGAGGCGAAATTCCATATTACTCTGTATAGAATTAAGCATAAGAATGGTTTCTTCTCTTGATGAGTTGGGTATGCTAAATACCCAATTGTGATAATCCATCTAAATTTTTTATCTTATTTGTACGTGTTCTTATTATTATTGATGAGCTTCATCTTTATCGAGTTTGCTTGTAATCAACAACTTGAAGCGGATCTCTTTACCTTATAGATACTTATTAGCAGTTTATATATAATATATACAGTGTGTATATATACGATATGTATATACTGATATGTTTATGCGTGTTTATGCGTGTATATACTGATATGTACACTGATATACGCATGTAGCTACACCCTTTCGCGTTGATAGTTCACAGATACATTTCTATAGACACTGATATATATGACCATATAGACACGTATTATCACTTTATGCAGTTATTAGCGTATATGTACATTGATATGTAAATGTACACTCATATGTCTATATATAAATAGTTTAGATATACACTAATGTATAAGACCATGTATATACTTTTTATCAGTGATATATACAGTTAGGAGCAATTTTTGTGTACGTATTAACGTATAACAATATATACCATTGTTTTCAGTGTATATATATACGGATGCATAATACAATACATTAGTTATCAACTATATATACAATTATTAGTTTCTATAGTATATGTACACTGATTTATGTACTAACACCCACATACTCACATTCACACTCACACTCACACTCACACTCACACTCACACTCACACTCATACTCACACATACGCACACTCGCACATACACAAACACTGGCTATCACCTCCAATCAAATAAGCCGAGGCAAAATTTCGTATTTCTTTGCATAGAATTAGGCATAAGAATGGGCTTCTTCTTTTGATGAATTGGGTACGCTAAATACCCAATTATGATAGACTATCTAAATTTTTTTTCTTGTTTATACTTGTTTTTCTTATTGTTGATGAGTTTCATCTTTATCGAGTTTGCTTGTAAATCAACAACAATGAAAGCAAATTTTCATCGAGGCAGATCTCTTTATGTTATTCATATTTGAGATCTTGATCTTGCAAGCTTCATTTTATACAGTTGATTGCTAGCAGTTATATACAATTATCAATGTTTGTATACACATGATATTCCCACGCACATGCACTCGTACGTGTTGATAAGTGCATATATGCTGTGTATGTTTATAATATAGACTGATATATATGACCATATAGACCCTTATTATGAGTTTGTATATCTATACAGTGTGTATATATACGACATGTATATACTGAAGTGTTTATGCATGTATGTATAAACTTGCTATCAGTTATATATACACTGATATGCATATACACATGCACCATTACGCATTGATAGTGCATACAAACATTTATATATACACACCCTTATCAGTTTATACAGTTATTAACGTATATATACAGTGATATGTTTATTCGCACACTCATGTGCATATGTATAAACGGTTTATGTGCACACTAATGTATAAGACCATGTATATACTTTATTATCAGTGGTACATAAAGTTATTAGCACAATTTATGTATGTATTGATGTATAGTAGTATATACTATTAATTTCAGTGTATATATATATATATACTGATGCATATAACCGTACAATACGTTAGTTATCAGCTATATATACAGTTATTAGTATGTAAAAAATACGTTGATATGTGTGTGTGCGTGCGTGATGTCTATATATATACGATGTGTATATTTTGATATGTGTGCATGTGTAAACTGTATATATATAGTGCACTAATATGTAGATTTCTATATATGTTGATGTATATGACCATATATATTTATTATCAGTTTATACAATTATTAACGTTTATGTACATCGATTTATATACTAAACACACTCACTCACACACTCACACTCACACTCACTGACACAGGGTCACACACTCACTCACACACACATGCAGACACACACTCACTTACATTCACACTCACACTCAGATATATATTCTATACGTATATGCATGTATGTATACAGTTGTTTTGTATCTGTTAAGTACATTTATAAATGTATATGTACACTTGCATGTGCACGTACATGCATCTTTACGCGTTGATAAGTTCATAACTGTATATGTATATACTAATACGTGCATTCTATTTATATATATTGCCATATAAACACTCATTAGCTGTTTAGATTATATATACAGTGTGTATATGTATACAATATGTATATACTGATATGTTTAGTCGTGTATGTATAAACTTGTTATCAGTTATATATACATTATTATGCGTACGCACATGCACCCTTTAGTATTGATAGTGCCCACATATATTTTTATTTACATTGATATATATGACCATGTAGACTCTTATTATCAGTTTATACATTTATTAACATATATGTACACTGATATGTAAATACGTACACTCATATGGATATGTATAAACGATTTATATATACACTAATGTATAAAACCATGTAAACATTTATTATCAGTGCTATATATAGTTATTAGCACAATTTGTGTACGTATTGATGTATAGCAATGTATACCATTGTTTTTAGTGTATATTTATTTATTGATGCATTTATCGTTACATAACATTAGTTATCAGCTTTATATACAATTATTTGTGTATTAAAAATACAATGTTATATGTGTGTGTGTGAGCGTTATGTCTGTATATATATGATGTGTATATATTGATATGTGTGTACGTGTAAAGTGCATAACCGTATATATACACTTATTATCAGTTTATAATATTGTCAATATATATGTCACTCACTCACGGTCACACTCACAGATACACACGAACACATACACACACTCACATGGACACATTCACTCACTCACAGACACATACACTCGCTTATACATTATACATACGTATATGAGTGTGTGTATATTCATATCAGTGTACATATAAGCTACTAACTGATAAACTGATAATAAGTGTCTGAAAGGTCATATATATCAGTGTATATGTAATGTATGTATGAACTTATCAATGCATAATAAAGATGCATGTACGTGTGCATATCAAGGTATATATAACGGATAGCAAGTGTATACGTACACGCATAAATATATCAGTATATACATATCAAATATATAAACACTGTATATGTAACTGATGGCAAGTGTATACATACATGAATAAATATATCAGTATATGCATATCGTATATTAAATACTGTATGTTAATAAGTGTATATATTATCATATATATCAGTGTATATAGAATACATGTATTATATATACTTTCATACACAATATATATTTACTTATCAACGCATAAAGGTGCATCTACGTCCGTTTATCAGTATATATATACATGTATAATTGTATATAACTGATAGCAAACAAGTGTATATATACACGCATAAACATATCGTAAATATACCTACATCAGTCCATACACAACACGCATATATGTATAGTATATATATATATATACATAAACGCTAATAACTGTATAAACTGATTATAAGTGTATATATGGTCATACACATAAATATATATATACTATACATATATGTTTGCTGTGTATTTTGATATTTGTATATATATGATATGTATATACTGATATGTTTATGTATACTATATATATTGTTATTAGTGTGTAAAAATGCATTGATGTGTGTGTGATGTCTGTATAGACAATGTGTACATATTGATATATGTGTATGTGTGAAATGCATAACTGTATATATACAGTTATGAACATATATGTATACTGATTTATATACTACACCCACACATACACGTACTCACACTTATACTCACACTCACACTCACACTCACACTCACACACACACTCATATTCACAGTCACATACTCAGATATATATATTACACATATATGTGTGTTTATATATGATATGTACAATGATTTATATACTACATCTATATACCCATACACATACGTGCACTCATACTCACTCACACACATTCACATCTCACTCACACTCACAGATATATATATATATATATATATATATATATATATATATATATATATATATATATATATATATATATATTACATATATATGCATGTTGTGTATGGACTGATGTGCGTATATGTATGATATGTATATACTAATATATTTATGCATTTATGTATACAGTTGCTTGTTATCTGTTATTTACAATTATCAATGTATATATAAACTAATATGCACATGCGTACACCCTTGCGCGTTGATTAGTGCAAATACAGTTATGAAGGTATATATGTATACTGAGTTATATACTACACCCACCCACACACACACACGCACTGACACTGACACTGACACTCACACTCACACTCACACTCACTCACACTCACACTCACACACTCACATTCACTTACACTCACACTCATACTCACAGATGTATATATTACACATATATGTGTGTTGTGTATGGACTAATGTGTGTATATATATACACATATATATGATATGTATATACTATGTATACAGTTGCTTGCTTTTAGTTATCTACAATTATCAAAGTATATACGCACGTATATGTGCACGAATGTACATTCCATGTACTTATTAGTAGTTTATATTTATATATAGTGTGTATAGACACGATATCCATATACTGATATGCTTATACGTTTATGTATAAACTTGCTTTCAATGATATATGCACTGATATACATACACATATGCACCCTTACGCATTGATAATGCTTACATATATTTCTATATAGACAGATATAAATGACCATATGGACACTTTTTATCAGTTTTTATAGTTATTAGCGTATATATACACTGATATGTATATACGTACACTCATATTCATGTGTTTAAGGGGTTTATATATACACTAATGTATAAGACCATGTATATACTTATTGTTAGTGATATATACAGTTATTAGCACAATTTGTTTACGTATTGATGTATACTGTTGTTTTCGGTGTGTATATATATATTGATGCATATAACCATACAATACATTAGTTAATAATATGCATAAAATACAATACGTATATACTGATAGGTGTGTATATGTAAACTGCATATCTGTTTATATACACTGCACTAATATATAGTTTTTAACATACATTGATGTGTATGACCATATATACACTATTTATCAGTTTATACGGTTATGAACGTATATGTACACTGATTTATATGGCACACACTCACACTCACACTCACACTGACACTCATACTCACATACACACTCACACTAACACTCATACTCACACTCACACCGACACTCATACTCACACACAGTCACACGCACACACTCACTCACACACACTCACACTCACTCATTCATACACACTCACACTCACTCATTCACACTTACACACGTAGACACTCACACCCACACTCACACTTACACTTACACTTACATTCACTCACTCACACCCACACTCACACTTACACTTATACTTACATTTGCATTCACTCACACACACACCTCACACACACACAATCACACTAACACTCACACTCTCAGATATATATACTACACATATGTGCGTGTTATATATTGACTGATGTGAGTATATATATAAACTGATGCATTTAACCTTTCAATATACATTGATATATGCACTTATTATCAGTTTTTACAATTATCAACGTATATGTACCCTGATTTATATAGTACACACCACACACTTACACTTACACATACACTCACACTCACTCACACTCACACTTACACACATACATACACATTCACACTCACACTCACACTCACCCTCAAATATATATACTGCACATATATGGGTGTTGTGTGTGGAGTAATGTGTATATTTATATGATATGTATAAACTGATATGTTTATGTATGTATGTATACAGTTGCTTTTTATCTGTTGTTATGTACAATTATCAATGTATATACACTGCTACGTGCATGCACATGCACCCTTACGCTAATGTGTATATATATACGATATGTATGTACTGATATGTTTATGCGTGTATGTTATATTTGCTTGCTATCAATTAGATACAATTATCAAAGTATATATACATTGGTATACACATCCAGGCACCTGTAGGCGTTAAGTGCATCTATACTGTGTATGTGTACATTAATAGATGCATTCTATAGACACTGATATATATGATCATATAGATATGTATTTGCTGATTATATATATATAGTGTGTATATATGCGATGTATATACTGATATAGTTATACGTGTATGTATAAGTTGCTTTCATTTTTATATACACTGATATGCGCATACATATGCATCCTTATGCATTTCATATATTTCGATTTACACTAATATATTCATATACAATTATTAGCGTATATGTACACTGATATGTATATACGCACACTCAAATACATATGTACAAACGGTTTATATATACACTAATGTATAAGACTACATATATACTTATTATCAATGATATATACAATTATTAGCACAATTGGTGTACGTATTGATGGATAGCAATATATACCATTGTGTTCAGTGTATATATATATACTGATGCATATAACCTTTCAATACATTAGTTATCAACTATATATACAGTTATCAGGGTGTATAAAATACATTGATGTGTGTGTGTGCTTGATTAATGTATATATATGATGTGCATATCCTTATATGTGTGTGTAAAGTGCATAACTGTATATATACAACGTACTAATATATACATTTCTAGTAACATTGATGTATATGACCAAATATACACGTATTATAAGTTTATACAGTTATTAACGTATACGAACACTGATATATATATATATATACTATACACACACTCACATTGATATATATACTATACACACGGTCACACTCACACTCACACTCACACAAACTCTCACACTGATACATTCACTCACTCACTCACACACACACACACTCACACTCACGTTCACACTCGCACACTCACACTTACACTCACATTCACACTAACGCTCAGTTATATATATTATACATATGTGCATGTTGTGTTAGATTGATGTGTTTATGTATACGATATGTATATACTGATAGGTTTATGCTTGCATATATATAGTTTGCTTGCTATCAGTTATATACAATTATCAATGTTTATATACACTGGTATGCCAATACACAAGTTGATAAGTGCATATGTACTGTGTATGTATACACTAATACATGCATTCTGTATACACTGATGTATTTAACCATATAGACCCTTATTATCAATTTATATATATGTAGTGTGTATATATATATGATATGTATATACTAATACGTTTGTGCATGTATGTATAAACTTGCTATCAATTATTTATACACTGATATGCGCACAAACATGCACTTTTACGCATTGCTAGTACATACGTACATTTTTTTACACACTGATATATATGACCATATAGACATTTATTATCAGTTTATACGATTATTAGCGTATATGAATATTGATATATATATACGCAAACTCATATGTATATATATAAAAGGTTTATGTATAGACTAATGTATAAGACCATGTATATACTTATTATCAGTGATATATACAATTATTAACACAATTTGTGTACATATTGATGTATAGCAATATATATCATTGCTTTCAGTATATATATATATACTGATGCATATAACTATATCACACATTAGTTATCAGCTACATACAGTTATTAGTGTGTAAAAAATACATTGATGTATGTGATGTCTGTATCTATATGATGTGTATATATTGATATGTTTGTGTAAAGTAAAAATTGTCTATATACACTCACACTAACACTCTTGCTCACACTCACACACTCACATTCATACTCATACTTACACTCACACTCTCACACTCACACTCACACTCTCACACTCACACACATACTCACACTCACAATCACAATCACAAAAATATATGCTACACATATGTATTGTGTATAGACTGATGTGTGTTTATATACGATATGTATATACTGATATATTTATGCGTGTATGTATGCTTGCTATCAATTATATATAATTATCAATATATATATATATTGAAATACATATGTACATGCACCCTTACGCATTGATAGTGCATACATACATTTCTATTTATATTTATATATATGATCATACAATACATTAATTTATACAGTTATTAACTTATATATACGCTGATATGTTTATACGCACACTCATATGCATATGTCTAGACGGTATATATTTAAACTAATGTATAAGACCATGTATATACTTATGATCAGTGATATATATAGTGATCAGCACAATTTCTATACGTATTGATGTAAAGCAATATATATCATTTTTTTCAATGTATATAACCATATAATACATTAGTTATCTGCTATACATTAGTTATACTGATGCATATTACAATACAATACATTAGTTATCTGTTATATATACAGTTATTAGTGTAAAAAATACTTTGCTGTGTGTGTGCGTGATGTCTGTATATATATGATATGTGTATACTGATATGTGTGTATGTGTAAAGTGCATAACTGTATATAAACAATGCATTAATATATGCATTTCTATATACATTGAAGTATATAACCATATATGCACTTATTATCAATTTATACAGTAGTTAACGTATATGTCCATTGATTTATATACCACACACACACACTCACACAATCGTTAAACACTCACTCACACATACAAACACACACACTCACACTCACACTCACAGTTATATAAACTACACATATGTGCGTGTTATGTATGGCTTGATGTCTGTATATATACGATATATATATACTCATATGTTTATGCATGTATGTACACAGTTGCTTGCTATCAATCATATACAATTATCAATGTATATATATACTGCAATGCGCACGTACATTGATACGTACATGTATATTATCTGATGTGTATAAAATACATGTATTAATTAGTGTACACATACACAATATATATGCACTTATCAACTCGTTAGGGTGCATGTGCATACCCATATCAGTGTATATATACATTGATAATTGTATATAACTGATAGCAAGCTATTACAAAAACAAATAATAAGTGTATATATATGGTCATAAACATTAATGTATATAGAAATGTATATATTAGTACACTGTATATATAAAAATATGTACTTTACACAAACACACATACGTTATATATACAAACATCACACACACACGTATCAATGTAGTTTTTATTCGAGAGACCATGATGTCCAGTTTTTGGGTGCTGGATTGGGTGCATCGGTTAGACCGAGGATTATTTACCAGCGAACAGGTGGTCTTCGGGAGGGGCACTCTTTCTCCAGATATGGATACCTGGTTCTGAAAGCGGCTATATTGTGTGTATTCGAACTTTGAAAACCCTCATTAGTGCTTCTCTTTCTTCCTCATGGGTGGCTTTAAATGAAAAAGAGGGTATATATCACTGATTATCAGTTTATACAATTAATAATGTATATGTATATGGATTTATATACTACACACACACAAACACACACGCACACACATACATATATATATATATATGTATATATATATACACTACACATATATGCGTGTTGTGTATGGTTTGGTGTGTGTATATATACGATATGTTTATGCGTGTCTGTATACACTTGCTTGCTATCAATTATATACAATTATCAATGTAGATTTACATTGATAAGCGCATGTACATACACCTTTACGCGTTGATAAGTGCATATATACAATGTATGTATACACTAATATATGCATTTTATATACATAGATATATATAATCATAGAGACACTTATTAGTAGTATATATATATATATACAGTGGGTATATATAAGATATGTATATACTGATTTGTTTATGTGTATATATAAACATTTGTTATAAGTTATATACACTGATATGTGTAGGCGCATGCTCTTTTACGTATTGTTAAGTTCAAACATACATTTCTATATACACTGATATATATGGCCATATAGATACTTATTATCAATTTATACAGTTACTAGTGTATATATACACTGATATGTATATACGCACACTCATGCATATATATAAAGTGTTTATACATACACTAATATAAAAGACCATGTATGTATATAGAATTCATGTATTAGTGTATATATATACCATATATATATATATATATATATCAATGTGTAAGGGTGCTTGTACGTGTGCATATGAGTGTGTATATACATTGATAATTGTATATAACAGATGGCAAGCAACTGTATAAGTACATGCATAAACATATAAGTATTTACAAATCGTACATATACTCACAACAGTCTATACACAACACGCATATGTGTAGTATATATATATATATATATATATATATGTATATGTATATGTGTGTGTGTTTGTGTAGTATATAAATCAGTAAACATATACGCTAATAACTGTATAAGCTGATAATAAATGTATATATAGTCAGATACATCAATGTATATTGATATGTTTATATTAGTGCACTGTATATATACAGTTTGGCAGTTTATACATACACACGTGTCAGTGTATATACATCGTATATATACACACATCACATACGCATACATAAATATCAATATATTTTTTACATATTAATAACTGTATATATAGCTGATAATTAATCTATTATATGGTTATATGCATCAGTAGATATACTGAAAACAATAGTATGTATTGCTATCCATTAATATGTACATAAATTATGTTAGTAATTGTATTTATCACACATAATAAGTAATACATGGTCTTATACATTAGTGTATAAATAAACACTTTATATATATGAACATGAGTGTGCGTATATACATATCAGTGTACATATACGCTAATAACTGTATTAACTGATAATAAGTGTCTATATGGTCCTATATATCAGTGTATATAGAAATGTATGTATGAATTTATCAATACGTAACGGTGCATGTGCGTGCACAAATCAGCGTATATATCACTGATTATCAATTTATACAATTCATAGCTTATATGTACATAGATTTATATTCTACACACACACATACACACACACATATATATACATACTACTACACATATATGCGTATTGTGTATGGACTGATATGTGTATATATACGATATGTATATGCGTGTAATACGCTTGATTGTTAGCAGTTATATATAATTATCAATGATATACAGTGATGTGCACACGTAAATACACCCTTACTTGTTGATAAATGCATATATATTATGTAAGTATGTATGTATACACTAATACATGCAATTCTATACACTGACATTCACACTTACACTCACTCATATTCACACTCACACTCACACACATACTCACTCTCACTTGCAGTCTCACTCATGCTAACACTCTCACTCTCACTCTCACTCTCACTCTCACTCACACTCACACTAACAATCACACACACACACACACAAACTCTCACACACACACACTCACACTCACACTCACACTCACTCACTCACACTCACACTCACACTCACACACACTCACACTCACACTCACACTCACACTCATACTCACACATACACACACACTCACTCACACTCACACTCACACTCACACTCACACTCACACTCACACTCACACTCACACTCACACTCACACTCACACTTACACATACACACACTCACTCACACTCACACTCACACTCACACTCACACACACTCATGGACTCACACACTCATACTCACATTCACATTCACATTCACACTCACACTCACACTCACACTCACACTCACACTCACACTCACACACACACTCACGCTTATACACTCACACTCACAACTCACACACACACACACTCACACTCACACTCAGATATTTATACTATACATATTTGCATGTTGTGAATTGGCTGATATGTGTATATATACGATGTGTATACTGATATCTTTGTGTGTATGTATACAGTTGCTTGCTATCAGTTATAAACCAGTATAAATGTATATATTGTGTATGTATATACCAATAAATGCATTTTATATGCGTATGTATAAACTTGCTATCAATTATATATAGAATGATATGTAGATGCACATACACTCCTACGAATTGATAGTGGATACATACATTTCTTTATACACTGATATTTATGACCATATAGATAATTATTTTCGGTTTATACAGTTGCTAGTACATATGTACACTGTTACGTATATTTGTACACTCATATGCATATGTATAAAGGGTTTATTAGTGATATATACAGTTATTAGCTCAATTTGTGTATGTATTGATGTATAGCAATGTTTACCATTGTTTTCAGTGTATTCTTATATACTAATGCATACAACCATGCAAAACATTAGTTATTAGCTCTATATATAGTTGTGTACAAATACATTGACATGTGTGTGAGTGTATGTATATATACTGATATGTGTGTTTGTGTAAAAGGCATAACTGTATATATACAGTGCATTATATGACCATAATATGTACATTTTTATAAACATTGATGTATATGACCACATATACACTTATTATCAGTTTATACAGTCAGTAACATATATGTATACTGATTTATATACTGCACACACTCATACTCACACTCACACTCACATTAACACTCACACTCACACTTACTCACACACACACTCACACTCACACTCACACTCACACTCACACTCACACTCACACTCACACTCACACTCGCGCTCAGACTCACGCTCACACTCACACACACTCACACTCACTCACACTCACACTCACACTCACATTTACACGCACACTCACACTCGCACTCACTCACACACACTCACACTTACAATCACACTCACACTCAGATATTTACACTATGCATATATGTGTGTTGCGTATAGACTATTGTGTGTATATATACGATATGTATATGGTTATATATACAGTTATTATCAGTTTATAAATTTATTAACGTATATGTACACTGATTTATAAACTACATACACACACACACTCACACTCGCACTCACACTCACACTCACACTCACACTAGTACTCACAGTCATACACACATACACTGCATACTCACACTCACACTCACATTCACAGATATATATTTACTATCACTTCTAATCTGATAAGCCTAGGCGAAATTCCATATTACTTTGTATAGAATTCGGCATAAGAATGGGTTTCTTCTCTTGATGATTTGGGTATGCTAGATACCCAATTGTGATAGTCCGTCTAAGTTTTTTATCTTATTTGTACATTTTTTTTATTATTATTGATGAGCTTCATCTTCGTTGAGTTTTCCTGTAAATCAACAAGCATGAAAGCAATTTGTCATCGAGGCGGATCTCTTTCCGTTATTCGATATTTGAGATCCTGATCTTACAAGCTTGATTTGCTTAATGGTTCTTTCTTCTGTAGTATAACGCTGCTCTTGCTTCTTTCATGCAAATATGGAGTGATATATTACTGCTCTTGCTTCTTTCACACTCACACTCACACTCACACTCACACTGACAAATATATATACTATCACCTGTAATTTGATTAGCCTTGGCGAAATTCCTTATTACTTTGTGTAGAATTAGGCATAAGAATGGGTTTCTTCTCTTGATGAATTGGGTATGCTAATACCCTATTGTGATAGTCCATGTAAATTTGTTATCTTATTTGTACTTGTTTTAATTATTATTGATGAGCTTCATCTTCGTTGAGTTTTCCTGTAAATCAATAAGCATGAAAGGAATTTGTCATCGAGGCAGATCTCTTTATGTTATTCGATATTTGAGATCTTGATCTTGCAAGCTTGATTTGCTTAATGGTTCTTTCTTCTGTAGTATAGCATTGCTCTTGGTTCTTTCATGCAAATATGGAGTGATATATTAGTGCTCTTGCTTTTTTCACACTCACACTCACACTCACACTAACAAATATATATACTATCACCTGTAATTTGACTAGCCTTGGCGAAATTCCTTATTACTTTGTGTAGAATTAGGCATAAGAATGAGTTTCTTCTCTTGATGAATTGGGTATGCTAAATACCCTATTGTGATAGTCCATGTAAATTTGTTATCTTATTTGTACTTGTTTTCTATTATTGATGAGCTTCATCTTCATTTAGTTTTCTTGTAAATCAACAAGCATGAAAGCAACTTATCATAGAGGTGGATCTCTTTACATTATTCGATATTGAGATCTTGATATTGCAAGCTTGATCTGCGTGATGGTTCTTTCTTCTCTATTATAGGACTGCTTTTGCTTCTTTCATGCAAATATGGAGTGAAATTTTTGGAGCTTTACTTGTGGTTTGCAATTTTATTAAGTATCGTTTTCTTAACACACACACTTTTGCTTCATTCATGCAAATATTTAGTGAATTTTCTAGAGCTTGACTTGTGGTTTGCAATTTTATTAACTTTTTCTTTACACATACGCACACACACCACACGCACATACTCGCACTCACACTCACACTCACACTCACTCTCACGCACACACTCACACTCACAGTCACACTCACACTCACACTCACACTCGCACATTAGTTATCAGCTATATATATAGCTATTAGTGTGTAAAAATAATATTAATGTGTGTGTGTGTGTGATGTCTGTATAGATGCGATGAGTATATATTGATATGTTTGTATGTAAAGTGCATAGTGTGTAAAATGCATAACTATATATATACAATTATTAGTGTGTGAAAATATATACATTTCTATATACATTGATGTATATGACTATATATATATACTTATTATCAGATTATACAGTTAGTAACCTATATGTTTTCTAATTTATATACCACACACACACTTATATACACGCAAACACACACTCACACAATCTCACTCACACTCACACTCAGATATATATTCTACACAAATGCGTGTTCTGTGTGGACTGATGTGTGTATATATACGATATGTATATACTATATGTTTACATATGTATGTATACAGTTGTTTTTATCTGTTAAGTACAATTATCAATGTATATGTACACTGGTATGTACACATACATGCACTCTTACACGTTGATAAATGCGTATATACTATGTATGTATACACTAATACATGCATTCTATATACACTGATATATATGACCATATAGACACTCATTAGTTGTTTGTGTATATATATACGAAATGTATATACTGATATGTTTATTCGTGTATGTATAAACTTGTAATCAGTTATATATATACATTGTTATGCGCACGCACATGCACCCTTAAATATTGATATATATGACCATGAGGACTCTTATTATCAGTTTATACAGTTATTAGCGTATATGTATACTGATATTTATATACGCACACTCATATGCATATGTATAAACGGTTTATAGATACACTAATGCATAAAACCATGTAAACACTTATTACCAGTGCGATATATAGTTATTAGCATAATTTGTATACGTATTGATGTATAACAATGTATACCCTTATTTTCAGTGTATATTTATTTACTGATGCAATTATCGTTACATAACATTAGTTATCAACTTTATATACAGTTATTAGTGTGTTAAAAATACATTATTATAAGTGAGTGTGTGAGTGTTCTGTCTATATATATGTGATGTGTATATATTGATTTGTGTGTATGTAAAGTGCATAATTGTATATATACAATGCACTAATATATATATTTCTATATACATTAATGTATATGACTATATATACACTTACTATCAATTTATACTATTATTAACATATATGTACACTGATTTATGTATCACACACTCAGTCACATGCACAGTCACACACACACACACACACACACTCACTCACACTGACGCACTCAGTCACACACACTATATACATTGAAAACAATGATATGTATTGCTATATATATATATGTACACAAATTATTTTAATAATTGTATGTATCATTGATAATAAGTATATACATGGTCTTATACATTATACATATGCGTTTTGAGTGTGCATATATATATATATATATATATATATATATATATATATATATATATCAGTGTACATATAAGTTAATAACCGATAAACTGATAATAAGTATCTATATGCTCATTTATATCAGTGTATACGTAATATATGTATGAACTTATCAATGCATAAGGATGCATATACGTGTGCATATCATTGTATATGTAACAGATAGCAAGTGTATACATACACGCATAAATATATCAATATATACATATCGTATATATAAGCACTATATATGTTAATGACAGCAAGTGTTTACATACACGTATAAATGTATCAGTATATATATATCGTATAGTAAACACTGTATATATATACATATAAACTACTAATAAGTGTCTATATTATCATATATATCAGTATATATAAAATGCATGTATATACATTTACTAATCAATGCGTAAGGGTGCATTCACGTGCGCATATCATTATATATATACATGTATAATTGTATATAACTGATAGCGAGCAAGTGTATACATACACGCATAGACATATCGTAAATATACCCACATCAGTCTATACACAATATGCATATATGTGTAGTATATATATAAATGTGTGTGTGTAGTATATAAATTAGTGTACATATACGTTAATAACTATATAAACTGATAATAAGTGTATATATGGTCATACACATAAATATATATATATACACATATCTGCTTGTTATGTATTTTGATGTTTGTATATATACGATATGTATATACTGATATGTTTTTGAATGTACGTATACATTAGGTATCAGCTATATATACTATTATTAGTATGTAAAAAATACATTGATATGTGTGTGTGTGATGTCTATATAGACAATGTGTATATACTGATATACGTATATGTGTGAAGTGCATGACTGTATATATACAGTTATGAACATATATGTACACTGATTTATATACTACACCCACACACACACACGTACTCACATTTACACTCACACACACACACTCATAATCACACTAACACTCACAGATATATATATTACACATACATGCGTGTTGTGTATGTACTGATGTGTGCATATCTATGATATGTACACTGATTTATATACTACATCCATATACTCACACACACACGTGCACTCACACTCTCACTCACACACACACTCACATTCACAGTCACAGTCACAGTCACACTCACACTCACACTCAAAGATATATCTATATATTACATATATATGCGTGTTGTGTACAGACTGATGTGTGTATATATAATATGTATATACTGACATATTTATGCGCCTATATATACAGTTGCTTGCTATCAGTTATTTATAATTATCAATGTATATATACACTGATATGCGCACGCACATACACCCTTACGCATTAATTAGTGCATATACAGTTATGAAGGTATATATGTACACTGAGTTATATACTACATCCACAGACACTCACACTCACACTCACACACTCACACTCACAGATATATATATTACACATATATACGTGTTGTGTATGGACAGATGTGTGTTTATATACACATATATACGATATGTATATACTGATATAGTTATGCGTCTATGTATACAGTTGCTTGCTATCTGTTATATACAAATATCAAAGTATATACGCACGCATATGTGCACGCACATGCATTCCATGTACTTATTACCAGTTTATATTTATATACAATATATATATATATACGATATGCATATACTGATATGGTTATACGTTTATGTATAAACTTGCTATCAGTTATATATACACTGATATGCTCACACACATGCACCCCTACGCATTGATAGTACTTACATATATTTCTATATAGATCGATATAAATGACCATATGGACACCTTTTATCAGTTTATACAGTTATTAGCATATATGTACACCAAAATGTATATATTCTCTCTCTTATTCATATGTTTAAAGGGTTTATATATACACTAATGTATAAGACCATGTATATACTTATTATCAGTGATATATACAGTTATTAGCACAGTTTGTTTATGTATTAATGTATAGCAATATATACCGTTATTTTCAGTGTATATATATATATATATATATACATATGCATATAACCATACAATACATTAGTTATTGGTATGTATAAAATACATTGATATGTGTGTGTGTGTGTGTGTGTGTGATATCTGTATATATACGATGTGTATATACTGATATGTGTGTATATGTAAAGTGCATAACTGTTTATATACGGTGCACTAATATATATATTTTTATATACATTGATGTGTATGACCATATATACACTTATTATCAGTTTATACAGTTATGAACGTATATGTACACTGATTTATATACTATACTCATACCCACTCATACTCTCACAAACACACACATACACATACACACTCACTCACACACACACACTCACACTCACACTCACACTCACTCACACTCACACTCACACACATTCACACTCACACACACACACACGTCACACACACTCACACTAACACTCACACTCCCAGATATATATAATACACATATGTGCATGTTATATATGGACTAATGTGAGTATTTATACGATATGTATAAACTGATATGTTTATACGTGTATGTATATAGTTGCTTGTTATCAGTTATATACAATTATGAATGTATATATACACTGCTATGCTCATGCACATGCACCCCTACCTCCTTGATAAGTACATATATATTGTGTATATATACACTAGTACATGCATTCTATATACACTGAAATATGTGACCATATAGACACTTATTATATATATATATATATAGGCCTAATGCACAACTTTATAGGGCTTCAACTGTCTATGATATATGACTCTAAACTATTTATTATATGGTCCGTGATGCATGACTCTAAAATGCCTATAACTAGGTCCACAACATATGACCTAAAGCATCATCACATACTTCATGTATGACTATAAACTACAGTACTCCTTAGAGTCTTATGACTCCAAGTATTGTCCACCGTACGCATTTTAAGGGTGTGGAAGGGTTTTATATAGTCCTTCTTGTATGACTATAAACGACAGTACTCCTTAGAGTCTTATGACCAAGCATTAGCTACCCATACCTTTTATAAGGGTGTGGAAGGCTTTTATATACAGTCCTTTCTTTATCCCTATAAACTATAGAAAATCTTAGTGTCTTACGACACCAAGCATCGACTTACTCTTTTGTCGTAGGGAAGGCTTCAACACAACTCCCTCCCTATTCCTTTCCAGAGCACTAATTGGGGTGTAGTTTGTTTAAATATGAGGACGCTGCGAAAATACCTTTGAATTTCATAGGGCAATGGACGCTACCAAACCAAGAGATAGGATGCTTGAAAAAAAAATATATGTGTATTTTCGATGTCAAAGGAAAGAAAAGCATAAGCAAGTTTATACATACCACTAAGAGTTAAAATATATACACAAAACCACAAAGCCGTTTGTCTTCTCAAAAGAAAAAGAAAATAAAAAGTAGAGGAAAAGTGCATCAAGCACCTCTAAAGCACCTATGCCAGCACCTTCTCCTCCATTTGCTTCCTAGAAGTCCCATGGCTTTCCTTTGCTTCGTTAAGACTATTTAAGGATTCCTTGAAATTTTTGGCGACATTATTCGCACGCTGCACAACTGTGAGTCATTAACATTAACCATGTAAGCCTCTTGCTCATGGAGCTCCCTCTTCTGAGCCTCAAGAAAGGTTTTTGCCCATGCAATGTTCTCCAACATAATCTGTTGGTGAACCTGCGCCGTTACAGATTGAGCCTTAAGTTCTTCAACCCTAGCTTTAACTACTTAAAAGTCTTAATCAGCTTCTAGGATATCACTTCGATGATTTTCAACTGCCAATTCCTCTGAGGAGATGACGTCAGGGAACACAGTAACCAAAGCCTCTTGAGCGAAAGCAACTTCCTTAGGCATCTTGAACAATCTTGTTCACCGGTTCACGAAGCTTCTCTTTGTTAGCCCCCCATGAACCTGCAACCGATATCAGTTGGGACATAGAAGTTGAAGTTGTCCTCAGGTCTGCCAATAAATAGTTGCCCAAAGATCTAAAACGGACCTCACCACTTCTTGACCCATCTTCTTCTGCCCTTCCCCTAGGTTCGTCGAATACTTCATCGTGAATTGAACCAAGGCCTTTGGAAGAGCAGGGACAATGACCAAATCTGTTTCAGGGTTAATGGCCTGCACCTCAAGAACATTGACCTCGACCAATGGAGGAGGAACAACATCAGTCTCATTGGAATCGGGAGCATTGGCTGTAGAAATGTTGGCCTCAGCTAATAAAAGAGGTTGGGCATTGACTTCACTTGGCTCAGTAGAGGGAGGAGTAGCAACCAAGACTTCTGCTTCAGTGATAATAACTCAGCAGAAATAGTAGATGGTGTCTCGGCACCAATGCTGGTAAGCATGGGCTCAGGAGTATCCTCCGGGGGAATGAGCAAAGAAGTCCTTGTAGAAAGCCTAAAAGTTAGAAATGAAAATAGTCATGTAAAGAAGTATTGTAGCACGATGGTTCAATCAAATGCTTGAGGAGCTGGTTTCGTCCATGCGAAGTATATAAATAGGGAATGACAGACTTACATAAGAACGAGAACTCAGGTTGTGGAGGTTGGATGAAAGCAAAATATTTGTTATTGCCACAATACTGACAGACACCTCAACCTGAGACAAGCCTTCTCTATAACGTTGGGGAGAAACACCACTATTAGACATCATGATCATAAGGCATGGGGATATCCTCAACCGTAGGGGCCATTCGCCTGATTTTCCTTAACTACTCCTTAGTGGGAGGCTTGGGCAAGCCAGGAATACCTTTTAGCGCATCTATTAGCTCTTCGTCACTATCAAAAGAAGTTGCTTGCTTGGTTCATCACAGACAAAAAAAATCCTTCTCCTTGTGGTTCTGTCCCATGAACTGGAGAAGATGGTGCCATAGGAGATGGAGAACGGGTGTCCAGCTCAATCGTCTCAATCCTCTTCTTCTTAGCTATGCTTTTCAGTATAGGAAAGGAGAAGGACTCAACTTCTTAGGAGGTATATGCTTCTCACTCCTCTTCGGAGGAATGGACATTGGATCACTAACTGCATGAACGTGAGCCTTTGAGATGTTCGTTAATTGAGAGCACCGTGTTCTACCCTCAGAAACCAATTTGGTAGCTGGTTCTTTGAGAGATGACTCTGAAGGCGAGATGCTACTTAATTTTCTTTTCCCCTTACCCTTTGGATCGGCTTCATGTTGTTCTGATTTGATAAATGGAGCATTTGATTCCTTGCAAGGAACCTTTGAAGCTGAAGGACTTTGAGCCTTCCTTTACCCTTAGCCTTTGGCTCAGTCTCTGAATGTGCAAAACTTATGGCTAGGTTCTTCGGCTCTCTTTCTTAAAGGAGACGGAGTCCTAGCTTTTCTTTTAATGGATTTGGCATGCCTGGGGTCAACCACCATTTTGATGTTTCAAACGAGAGGGTGTGAAATCTGTCTTGAACCGCTAGCTAGTTGGCAAACAATTTGGCTAGGTGATGATAGAAGGAATCCCTGCCTTCCTCCATTTGTTCCACTATGAACTCAATGTCCATAGGATGTTCAACACTGAGGGTGTTCCAGTCAAAAGGAAAACAGACCACTGTCCAGTAGCTAGAGCCATCAGCGATGTGACTCTTAAAATTGGTTACTATCTTCCCATCAAGCCGAAACATAGGCATATTCTGCATCGACTGAACATAATGGCCTCTTTGTGACCCGTGGTACCAATATTTTCCATAATGGGGAACAATTAACTTGCACACATGGTTAATCGTGGTGCAAGAATCCCACACAGTCTTCACACTATTCTAGTGACAATTTGCTTGTAAATGATAAGGGGCAGTGTTAGTTCATCCCGTGCTGCCATATGCATTGGTGAGGACTGTATAATTCGATCATCTTCTTGATGCCAACTCGGTGGGAGTGTGGCACCATGAACACTTAGGAGATACATTATCTCCCGATTGCTGGTTGGGTCATTGTCAACCTGAGATCCATACTCATCTTTGAAAAGACGGTCAGTTGGGCCCCCAATGGGAAATGGCTTGCCCTGAAAAAAAGTTTATCACCTTAGAAAAGCTTCCTCGCAATATTATCGGATTGAAAAACAACCTTGTGTCCCAACAAGTGCAGTAAAATTTGGAAGGTACTGCAATCGATGTCGCTTGCTAGATGGTAGGTGCTTGGAAGTAGGCACCCAGCCACCTATAAACATAATGGAGAGGGAAAACCCATGCGAGCATGTCCCAAACTCTTTGAAGTGTTAGTCGCCACATTGAGCCCATTATAGATACTGCATAAGACGGGTTGGGCTTATGGCCTTGGCCAAATCACAAGCCATATAAAGGTACTCGGTCCTAACTTCAGGACCCAATATAGGACGTCAAGTAGATGGTATCAATTAGGTCTGTGGGACGGGGAGGCATCTCAACCTTAAGGACAGGGGGCTTGTTACTTGAAGTTAAAATAGGGTTGCCTGGTTCCCCTATAGCCCTGTCTGAATCGAAGAAATGGGTGATCCACACTTTAGGGCCTCCTTAAAGAGAAGCCAACTTCCAAAACTCCTTAAATGGCCTTCTCAAGGCTGTCGGCTTTCGAAGGCCGAGATAAACTTTATCCTCAAGTATGATGTCATTATCTGGGATAAACTCCTCATAACGATCTCCAAGAAGGGAAAGATCGTCAATGAAATGAAGATTCAAGAGAGACATGACGGCCTCCCCATGGTCAAAGAAGTTGGTGTTTTTCGCTCAACACTAGGTCTCCAAGTATGCCCTCACCACGTTAGTGTAACGATCATATGGCCAGGTCAAACATTCGCAGGCGCTTAAGAGTTCTGTGCTTATGAGATCATTTTAGAAGCTGCTCTCTTCCTCACATCTAAACTTGAGGGATCCTGTCAGGCAGTACGCTTGGCAATTTGATGTGCAAGTATAGGAAATATTCTATTTCCAACGACAATTTTATGCTCATAATGGAGAAGGAGGCTTTATGGAGGAAGACCCCGATGATAATCCTTGCTAAACTTGCCAAGGCCAAGAGGCTCGATCAAATAATTGATAAAAAGGGGCCATCTTAGATATTCATTGACATTGCCTTTAGCTTGGCATACGGGTCTATGATGAGCTAATTCAACCCCGGTGCACTTTTCCCACCAATCCTCTACTCTTTCAAGAATTTCTTGCGACACATGACATCTAAAATAGGAGAAAAGAGTTTCATTTAATCGGAACTTATCTGCATATCATTCATATTGGTCTAAGGCTCTGACCAACTACCGATGCCTGTCATGGCTTAAGTCGAAAGTCTGACCTTACGTTTCTCATATATTGGGTTAAGAATCTGACCGATCATTGATGTTTGTCACAGTCACACACACACAAACACACACTCACACACACATACTCGCACTCACACTCACATTCACACACACTCACACTCACACTCACAAATATATAAGCTATCACCTCTAATCTGATAAGTCTAGACAAAATTCCATATTACTATGTATAGAATTAGGCACAAGATTGTGTTTCGTCTCTTGATGAGTTTGGGTATGCTAAATACCCAACTGTGATAGTCCATGTAATTTTTTTTCTTATTTGTACTTGTTTTTATTAATATTGATGAGCTTCATTTTCATTGAGTTTTCTTGTAAATCAACAAGCATGAAAGCAACTTATCATCGAACCGGATCTCTTTTTGTTATTTGATATTTGAGATCTTGATCTTGCAAGCTTGATTTGCTTAACGGTTCTTTCTTCTCTAGTTTATTTCTGCTCTTGCTTCTTTCATGCAAATATGGAGTGAATTTGCTGGCGCTTTACTTGTGGTTTGCAATTTTATTAAGTAACGTTTTCTTAACACACACACTCTCGCTTCTTTCATGTAAATATAGAGTGAATTTTCTGGAGCTTTACTTGTGGTTTGCGGTTTTATTAATTAACTTTTTCTTAACACACACACTCTTGTTTCTTTCATGCAAATATGGAGTGAATTTTCTAGAGCTTTACTTGTGGTTTGCGATTTTATTAAGTAACTTTTTTTTACACACACACTCTTGCTTCTTTCATGCAAATATGGAGTGAATTTTCTGAAGGTTTACTTGTGGTTTGCAATTTTATTATGCAACTTTTTCTTAACACACACGCACACACATGCACACCAGACACACACACTCACGCTAATGCATAAGGATGGGTTTATATATACACTAATGTATAAGATCATGTATATACTTATTATCAATGATATATACAATTATTAGCTCAATTTGTGTACGTATTTATGTATAGCAATATATACCACCGTTTTTCGAGTGTATATATATATACTGATGCATATAACCATACAATACATTTGTTATCCGTTATATATACAATTAGTGTGTAAAAATACATTTATATGTGCGTGTGTGTGTGTGATGATTATACGATGTGTATATACGGATTTGTGTATATGTAAAGTACATAATTGTATATATATAGTGCATTAATATATACATTTCTATATACATTGATGTATATGACTATATATGCACTTATTATCAGTTTATACATTGATTAACGGATTGTACATTGATTTATGTACTACACACACACATATGCACTCACACTCACACTCACGCATTCACACTCACACTCACACTCACACTCACACACTCACACTCACACTCACATACTCACATCATACTCACACTCATACTCACACGCACATATACGCACACACACACACACTCACACTCACACTCACACTCACTCACACTCACACTCACACTCACAGTTATATATAGTATCACCTCTAATCTGATAAGCCTATGCAAAATTCCATATTACTTTGTATAGAACTAGACATAAGAATGGGTATGCTAAATTCCCAATTGTGATAGTCGATGTTAATTTTTTTTCTTATTTGTATTTGTTCCTATTAATATTGATGAGCTTTATCTTCATCGAGTTTTCTTGTAAATCAACAAGCATGAAAGCAACTTATCATCGAGGCAGATCTCTTTACGTTATTCGATATTTGAGATCTTGATCTAGCAAGCTCAATTTTCTTAATAGTTCTTTCTTTTCTAGTACAGTGCTGCTCTTTCTTCTTTCATGCAAATACGGAATGAATTTTCTAGAGCTTTACTTGTGGTTTGCAATTTTATTAAGTAACTTTTTCTTAACATACAACTCTCTCTTCTTTTATAACTTTTTCTTAACACACACACACACACACACACCACACACACACTCACACTCACACTCGCACTAATGTATAAGTATGAGTTTGTATATACACTACTGTATAAGACCATGTATATATACCTATTATCAGTGATATATACAATTTCTTCTCTCCCAAGTGTGATAGTCAATGTAAATTTTTTTTCTTATTTGTACTTGTTTTTATTAATATTGATGAGCTTCATCTTCATCAAGTTTTCCTGTAAATTAACAAGCATGAAAGCAACTTATCATCGAGGCGGATCTCTTTACGTTATTCGATATTTAAGATCTTGATCTTGATCTTGCACGCTTGATTTCCTTAATCGTTATTTCTTCTTTCTTGCAAATACGGAATGAATTTTATAGAGCTTTACTTGTGGTTTGCAATTTTATTAAGTAATGTTTTCTTAACACACGCAATCTCTTGCTTCTTTCATTCAACTATGGAGTGAATTTTTTGGAGCTTTACTTGTGGTTTGCAATTTTATTTACTTTTTCTTAAGACACACAGCCCGCACACACACTCACACTCACACTCCCACTAATGTATAAGAATGGGTTTGTATATACGCTTCTGTATAAGACCATGTATATACCTATTATCAGTGATATATACAGTTATTAGCTCAATTTATGTATGTACATACCATCGTTTTCAGAGTATATATATATACTGATGCATATAACCATACAATACATTAGTTATTAGCTATATATACAGTTACTAGTGTGTAAAAATACATTGATATGTGTGTGTGTGTGATGTCTGTGTATGTACGATGTGTATACCCGTATTTGTGTGTGTGTAAAGTGCATAATAGTAAATTTTCAGTACATTACTATATACATTTCTATATACATTGATATATACACTTATTATCAGTTTATACATTTATTAATGTATAATGTACACTGATTTATATACTATACACACACACATGCATTCATACTCACACTCACACTCACACTTACACTCACACTCACACCCACGTACACACACACTCACATTCACACTGATATCGTACGCACATGCACCCTTACGCATTGATAGTGCATACATACATTTCTATATACACTGATATGTATGTCCATATAGATACTTTTTATCAGTTTATACAGTTATTAGTATATATGTACATTGAAATGTATATACATACATTCATATGCATATGTATAAAGGGTTTATATTTACACTAATGTATTAGACCATGTGTATACTTATTATCAGTGATATATACAGTTATTAGCTCAATTTGAATATGTATATACTTATTAGCTCACACTCATGCCTAATCACACTGACACTCAGAAATATATATACTATCACCTCTAATCTGATATGCCTCGGCGAAATTCCATATTACTTTGTATAGAATTAAGCATAAGAATGGGTTTTTTCTCTTGATGAATTGGGTATGCTAAATACGCAATTGTGATAATTCATGTTAATTTTTTATCTTATTTGTACTTGTTTTTATTATTATTGATGAGCTTCATCTTCATCGAGTTTTCTTGTAAATCAACAAGCCTGATGCAACTTATCATCAAGGCGGATCTCCTTACGTTATTCGATATTTGATATCTTCATCTTGCTAGCTTGATTTGCTTAATGGTTTTTTCTTCTCTAGTATAGTACTGCTCTTGCTTCTTTCATGCAAATATTGTGTGAATTTTCTGATGGTTTACTTGTGGTTTTCAATTTTATTATGTAACTTTTTTTTAACACACACACATATGCACACCGAACACACACACATACTCACACTCACACTTAGGTATATGACCATGTATATACCTATTATCAGCGATATATAACGTTATTAGCTCAATTTGCATATGTATTGATGTATAAACAATATATACCATTGTTTTCAAAGTGTATATATATATATACTGATGCATATAACCATACAATACATTAGTTATTCAATATATATACAGTTACTAATGTGTAAAAATACATTGATATGTGTGTGTGTGTGACGTTTGTATATATACGATGTGTATGTACGGATTTGTGTTTGTGTATATATAGTGCATTAATATATACATTTCTATATATTGATGTATATGATCATATGTAAACTTATTATCAGTTTATACATTTATTAATGTATATGTACACTGATTTATATACTACACACACGTACAAACACTCACACTCACGCACACGCACTCACACTCACACGCACACTCACACATATACACACGCACTCACACACACACACACTCGCACTCACACTCACACTCGCACTCGCACTCGCACTCACACTCACACTCAAACTCACACACACTCACACTCACACTCACACTCACTCACAGATATATATATTATCACCTCTAATCTGATATGCCTAGGAAAAATTCCATATTACTTTGTATAGAATTAGGCATAAGAATGGGTATCTTCTCTTGATGAATTGGGTATGCTAAATATCCAATTGTGATAGACCATTTAAATTTTTTTTCTTATTTGTACTTGTTTTTATTAATATTGAAGAGCTTCATCTACATCGAGTTTTCTGTTAAATCAAAGAGCAAGAAAGCAACTTAACATCAAGGTGGATCTCTTTACGTTATTCGATATTTGAGATCTTGATCTTGATTTGCTTAATGGTTCTTTCTTCTCATGTATCGTACTTCTCTTTCTTCTTTATGCAAATACGGAGTGAATTTTCTGGAGCTTTAGTTGTGGTTTGCAATTTTACTAAGTATCTTTTTCTTAACACACAAACTCTTGCTTCTTTCATGTAAATATGGAGTGAATTTTTTGGAGCTTTAGTTGTGGTTTGCAATTTTATTAAGTAACTTTTTCTTAACATACACACACACCACACACACACTCACACTCACACTCACACTCACACTAATGTATAAGAATGGGTTTGTATATACACTACTGTATAAGACTAAGTATATACCTATTATCAGTTATATATGCAGTTGCTAGCTCAATTTGTGTATGTATTGATGTATAGCAACGTATACCAGTAGTTTCAGAGTTTATATATATACTGATTCATATAACCATACAATAAATTGTTATCAACTATATATACAGTTACTAGTGTGTAAAAATACATTGATATGTGTGTGTGTGCTGTCTGTATATATACGATGTATATATACAGATTTGTGTGTATGTGTAAAGTGCATAACTGTATATTTTCAGTGCATTATTATATGCATTTCTATATACATTGATGTACATGACTATATATACACTTGTTATCAGTTTATACATTTATTAATGTATATATACACTGATTTATATACTACACACATATACACGCACTCACACTCACACTCACACTCACACTCACGCTCACACTCACACTCACACTCACACTCACACACACACACACACTCACACTCACACTCACACTGATATGCGCTTGCACATGCACACTTATGCATTGATAGTGCATACATAAATTTCTATATACACTGATATGTATGACCATATAGACACTTATTATCAATTTATACACTTAGTAGTGTATATGTATATTGAAATGTATATACATACACTAATATACATATATATAAAGGGTTTATATATACATTAATGTATAAGACCATGTATATACTTATTATCGTTGATATATACAGTTATTAGCTCAATTTGTGTACGTATTGATGTATAACAATATATACTATTGTTTTCAGTGTATTTATATTTACTAATGCATATAACCATACAATACATTAGTTATCTGCCGTATATATAATTATTATGTGTGTGTGTGTGTGATGTTTGTATATATACGATGTGTACATACTGATATGTGTGTGTGTAAAGTGCATAACTGTATATATACAGTACATTAGTATATTCATTTCTATTTACATTGATATATATAACGATATATACACTATTTATCAGTTTATATAGTTATTAATATAAATGTACATTGATTTATATACTACACACACATTCACACTCACACACTCACGCACAATCATACTCCCACCCACACTCTCTCACACACACATTCACACTCACACTCACACTCACACTCACTCATACACACACACACTCACTCATACTCACACTAACACTCACACTCACACTCACACTAACACTCACTCACACACTCACACGCACACGCACACAGACTGACACACTCACACATTCACACACTCACACGCACACTCACACTCACAACCACACTCACACTTGCAAGCACACTCACACACTCTCACATACACTCACACACTCACACTCACACTCACACACACACACTCACACTCACACTCCCACTCCCAGTCACACTCACACTCACACTCACACTCACACTCACCCTCACACAGACACAGTCACAACTCACACTCACACTCACACAAACACTAGCACCGACACTGACCCTCACAGATATGTATACTATACATGCGTGGTGTGTATGGACTGATGTGTGTATATTTACGATATGTATAGGCATATCTTTTTGCGTATATGTATACAGTTGCTTGCTATCAGTTATATGCAATTATCGATGTATATATACACTGAAATGCGCACACACATGTACCCTTACGCGCGGATAAGGGCATATATAATGTGTATGTATACATTAATACATGCATTCTATATACACTGACATATTTGACCATATTGACACTTATCAGTAGTTTATATGTATATATGTTGTGCATATAAATGATATGTATTTACTGATATGTTTATGTGTGTATGTATAAACTTGCTATCAGTTATATATGCACTGATATACGACACATGTGCACGCTCACCCATTGATAGTGCATACATTTATTTCTGTATACACTGATATATATGACCATATATAACACTTATTATCAGTTTATACACTTATTAGTGTATATATACAATGAAATGTATATACGCACACTCATATGCATATGTATAAAGGATTTATATGTACACTTATGTAAAAGACCATGTATATACTTATTATCAGTGATATATACAGTTATTCGCTCAATTTGTGTACGAATTGATGTATAGCAATATAGACCATTGTTTTCAGTATTTATATACATACTGATGCATATAACCATACAATACATTAGTTATCTGTTATATGTATAGTTATTAGTGTGTAAAAAATACATTGATATGTGTGTATGTATGCGTGTGATGTCTGTATATATACGCTGTGTATATACTGATATGTGTGTATGTTTAAAGTGTGTAACTGTACATATACAGTACATTAATATATACATTAGTATATATGACGATATATACAGTATTTATCAGTTTATACAGTTATTAACATATATGTATACTACACACACACTCGCACTCACACTCACCCACTCACACACACTGGCGCTTACACTCACACTCACACTCACTCACACTCACAAATATATATACTACATATATATGTGTGGTGTGTATCGACTGATGTGTGTATGTATAATACGATATGTATATACTGATATTGTTATGTATATGTATACAATTATCAATATATGTATGCACTGATATGCGCATGCACATGCACCTTTACGCGTTGATAAGTGTATATATACTGTATACACTAATACATGCATTCTTTATACACTTATATATATGACCATAAGGACATATATTAGCAGTTTATATATATACAGTGTGTATATATACGATATGTATATATTGATATGTTTATGCGTGCATGTATAAACTTGTCTGGTATATATAACCATGGTATGCGCACGCACATGCACCCTTACGTATTAATATTGCACATATATATTTTTATATACACCGATGTTTATGACCATACACACACTTTTTATCAGTTTATACAGTTATTAGCGTAGATGTACATTGATATGTATATGAATGCACAGGTGGCAGTTGCAGCCAACAAGACAAAGGGACAGATCCCTTGCCCCTTCCTTTTTGATTAGTTTTCCTCTCAATTCGTACCATTCGAATCATTATCTTCTCTGTAAATGATTTTTCCTGCCATATACAATTTCCAAATTGTGATAAATTCAAGTATTAAAGAAGGAGATTATTTCTTCTGGCTATCACGTCTAATCAGATAAGCTTAAGCGAAATTCCATATTACTTTGTATAGAATTAGGCATAAGAATGAGTTTCTTCTCTTGATGGATTGGGTATATGCTAAAATACCCAATTGTGATAGTTCATCTAAATTTTTTATCATATATTTGTACTTGTTTTTATTATTGTTGATGAGCTTCATCTTCATTGAGTTTGCTTGTAATTCAACAAGCATGAATGCAACTTATCATCGAAGCGGATCTCTTTATGTACACTGATTTATATACTATACACACACACTCTCACTCTCACTCACTCACACACACACACTCTCACTCACACACACACACTCACACTCGTGTTGTGTATGGATTGATGTGTGCATATATACGATATGTATATACTGATATGTTTATGCATGTATGTATACTGTTGCTTGCAGTTTTTGTATAAACTGATATATGTACACTGATATTTATATATGCACACACATATGTACATGTATAAAGGGTTTATATATACACTAATGTATAAGACCATGTATTATTCTCAGTGATATACACAATTATTAGAGCAATTTGTGTACGTATTGATGTATAGCAATATATATCATTGTTTTCAGTGTATATACAACTATTAGTGTGTAAAGAATACATTGATATGTGTGTGTATACGTGATGTTTGTATATATTCGATGTGTGTATACTGATATGTGTGTATGTGTAAAGTGCATAACTGTATCTATACAATGCACTAATATATATATTTCTATATATATTGATGTATCAGTTCATACAGTTATTAACGTATATCTACATTAATTTATATACTACACACACACTCACTCACACTTACACTCACACTCACCACTCACACTCATACACACACAGACACATGCACACTCACACTCAACACACACACTCACACTTACACACACTCACACTCACACTCACACTCATACACACTCACACTCACATATATATATACTACAGACATACACACACTCACACTCACACACACTCACACTCATACTCACAGATATATATACTATACGTGTTTATGTGTTGTGTATGGATTGATATGTGAATATATACGATGTGTTTATACTGATATGTTTATGCGAGTAAATATACAGTTGCTTGCCATCAATTATATACAATTAGCAATGGATATAAACACATATATGCACACACACATGCACTGTTATGCGTTAATAAGTGCATATATATTGTGAATGTGTATGCTATTACATGCATTCTATATACATTAATATATATGATCATAGAGACACTTATATATATATATATATATATATATATATATATATATATATATATATATATATATATATATATATATATATATATATATATATATATACAGTGTGTCTATATAAGATATGTATATACTGATATGTTTATGTATGTATACACTTGCTATTTATAAACACTGATATGCGCACACACATATACACTTACGCATTGATTATGCGTACATACATTTCTATATATACTGATATATATAACTTTATAAACACTTATTATCAGTCCATACAGTTATTAGCGAATGTTATCAGTTTATACAGTTTATGCCTTTATTGATGTATATATACACTGATTTTTATACTACACACACGCACTCACACTCGCACTCACACAGACAAACTCACACTCACACTCAAACTCACTCACAATCACACTGATACTCACAAATATATATACTATCACCTCTAATCTAATATGCCTAGCGAAATTCCATATTACTTTGTATAGAATTAGGCATAAGAATGGGTTTCTTCTCTTGATGAATCGGGTAAGCTAAATACCCAATTGTGATAGTCCATGTAAATTTTTTTTCATCGAGTTTTCTCATAAATCAACAACCATGAAAGCAAGTTATCATAGAGGTGGATCTCTTTACGTTATTCAATATACGAGATCTTGATCCTGCAATCTTGATTTGCTTAATGGTTCTTTTTTCTCTAGTATACTACCGCCCTTTCTTCTTTCATGCAAATATGGAGTAAAATTTCAGGAGCTTTTCTTGTGGTTTGCAATTTTATTAACTTTTTCTTAACACACACAAACTCTTGCTTCTTTGATGCAAATATGAAGTGAATTTTTTGGAGCTTTACTTGTGGTTTGCAATTTTATTAAGTTACTTGTTCTTAACACACACATACTCTTGCTTCTTTCATGCAACTATGGAGTGAATTTTTTGGAGCATTACTATTGGTTTCCAATTTTATTAAGTAACTTTTTCTTAACACAGACACACACACACACCACACACACTCACAAACACACTCACATACGCACACACACTCACACACACTCACATAAGCATGCACACTCATACACACACTCTCGCACGCACACACTCACACTCTCACTCATACACTCGCGCTCACACTCACACTCACACTCACACCCACATACACACACACCCACACTCACACACACTCACACACTCACACTCACACTCACATTCACACTCGCACTCACACACACCCACACTCACACACCATACACACACTCACACTCACACTCATACTCATACACACACACACACTCACTGTCACTCTCACTCTCACTTTCACTCACTCACACTCACACTCACGCACACACTCACAATCACACTCGTTCACACACAAGCTCACACACTCACACTCATACTCATACTTGCACTCACACTCACACTCACAATGACACTCACACACTCACACTCACACTCACACACACACACACACTCATACTCATACACACACACACACTCATACTCACACTCACACTCACACTCACATAGACTCACACTCCCACATTCACACACTCACACTCACACACACACTCACGCACCCTCACACTCATGCACACACTCACACTCAACTCACACTCACAGTCACAGTCACAGTTACACTCACACTCAGATATATACTACACATATATGCGTGTTGTGTATGGACTGTTGTGTGTATATATACGAGATACATATATTGATAAGTTTATGCGTGTATGTATGCAGTTGCTTGCTATCAGTTGTATACAATTATCGATATATATATATATATATATATATATATATATATATATATATATATATATATATATATATATATATATATATATATATACTGATATGTGCTCATACATGCACCCATACGCGTAGATAAGTGCGTATATATTGTGTATGCATACACTTATACATGCATTCTATATACACTGAAATATATGACCATATAAACATATATTAACAGTTTATATATAAATATATATATACAGTGTGTCTATATATTATATGTATATACTGATATGTTTATACGTGTACGTATAAACTAACTATCAGTTATATATACATTAATATACGCACGCACATGCACCCTTCTCAAGTATAGTACTCATCTTGCTTCTTTCATGCAAAAATGGAGTGAATTTTCTGAAACTTTACTTGTGGTTTGCAATTTTATTAAGAAACTTTTTCTTAATACACACACTCTTAACATACACATAGTCTTTATTAAGTAACTTTTTCTAAACACACACACACTCTTTCTTCTTTCATGCAAATATGGAGTGAATTTTCTAGAGTATTACTTGTGGTTTGCAATTGTATTAAGTAACTTTTTCTTAACACTCACCACATACACACACACACACTCACACTCACATTCACATTCACACTCACTCTCACTCTCACACTCACACTCACTCTCACTCACACTCACTCTCACACTCAGACACACACATATACACTCACACTCAAACTCACACGAACACACACACTCACACTCACACTCACACTCACACACACATACTCATACAGTCACACACGCTCACTCTCACACATTCACGCTCATGCTCACATTCACACTCAGATATATAGTACACTTATACGCATGTTGTGTATGGACTGATGTGGGTATATATACTATGTGCTTATGCATGTATGTATACAGTTGTTTGCTATCAGTTATATACAATTATCAATATATGTATATAATGATACGTGCACGCACATGCACCCTTACGCATTGATAAGTGTGTATGTGTTGTATATGTTTACACTAATACATGCATACTATATACAGATATATATGACCATATAGACATTTATTAACACTTTACATATATATATACATAGTGTGCATATATACGATATGCATAGAGTGATATGTTTTTACGTGTATATATAAACTTCCTATCAGTTATATATACATTGATATGCGCCTGCACATGCACCCTTACGCATTGATAGGGCATACGTACATTTCTATATTCACTGATATGTATGACCTTATGGACACTTCTTATCAGTTTATACAGTTATTGGTGTTTATGTACACTAATATGTATATACTCACACTCATGTGCATATCTGTATTGGGTTTATATATACACTAATATATAAGACTATATGTGTACTTGTTATCAATGATATATATAATTATTAGCTCAATTTTTGTACGTATGGATGTATATCAATAGATACCATTCTTTTCACAGTATATATATATATACTGATGCATATAACCATATAATACATTAGCTATAAGCTATATATACAATTATTAGAATGTAAAAATACATTGATATGTGTGTGTGTGATGTCTATATGTATATGATGTGTATATACGGATTTGTGTTTATGTGTAAAGTGCATAACTATATATATATAATACATTAATATATACGTTGATGTATATGACCATATATGCACTTATTATTACTATATACCTTTATTAACGTATATGTACACAGATTTATATACTACACACACTCACAGTCACACTCACTCTCACCCTCACCTTCACACTCACACTCACACTCACACTCACACTCCCTCACTCATACACACATACAATCACACGCTCACACTCGCACTCTCACTCTCACTCTCACTCTCACTCGCACTCACACTGACACTGACACTTATAAACACTCACACTCACACTCACAAATATATATACTATCGCTTGTAATCAGATATACAATTGCGAAATTCCTTATTACTTTGTATAAAATTAGGCATAAGAATGGGTTTCCTCTCTTGATGAATTGGGTATGTTGAATACCCTATTGTGATAGTCCATGTAAATTTTTTATCGTATTTGTACGTGTTTTTTTTTATTATTGATGAGCTTCATCTTCATTGAGTTTTCTTGTAAATCAACAAGCACGAAAGCAACTTATCATAGAGGCGGATCTCTTTACATTTTTCGATATTTGAGATCTTGATATTGCAAGCTTGATTTGCTTGATGGTTCTTTCTTCTCTATTATAGTATTGCTCTTGCTTCTTTCATGAAAATATAGTGTGAATTTTCTAGAGCTTTACTTGTGGCTTGCAATTTTATTAAGTAACTTTTTCTTAACACACACACACTCTTGCTTCTTTCATGCAAATATGGAGTAAATTTTTTGGAGCTTTACTTGTGTTTTTGCAATTTTATTAAGGAACTTTTTCTTTACACACACATGCACCGCACACACACACACACTCACACTCACACTCACACTCACACTCACACTCACACTCACTCTCACACTCACACTCACACTAATGTATAAGGCCATGTATATACTTATTATCAGTGATATATACAGTTACCAGCTCTATATGTCTATGTATTGATGTATATAAGCATAGAATACATTAGTTATCGGCTATATATACAATTACTAGTGTGTGAAAAATACATTGATGTGTGTGTGATGTTTGTGTATGTGTAAAGTACATAACTGTATATATACAGTGTATTAATATTTACTTTTATGAAAATACTGTTAATGGCACAAATTAAAGCTCAAAGCATAATTTTTTACTGATAAATAAGAAGCAGAGAGTGTGACTACAGGACCAAGTAATCAATATTTTATTGTTGATTGTGTAAACATTAAACTTACAGGAGTAAGCAATTGTACATATAGGATTAGTTCCCCAAACTTAATCCTTCAGCTCTGTTTCCTCAAAAAAATGAAAAGCCCTCTTCAAACTATCCCAAATCAGAGAGAAAAACCCTTTTCAAACTATCCCAAATCAGCTTTTCATCTTCCTAAATCAGCATCCCATCTTCCTTTTCTCTCTCTAAAAATCAGTTAAGGCCTCTTTCCATTAGAGTTCTTTCTTTTCTCTCTCTAAAAATCACTTAGGGTGGCCCCTTCCATTAGGGTTTGTGAAAACTATTTTCTTCTTCTTTCTTCTTGCTATAAACCCTAATGGCTATGAGCCGAGCCATATTTTCTTCTCTTCCTTTCCTTCGTCGTTCTTCTTCTTCTCTTTACACAATAAACATAGATGTAAATCCCAAATTTATATGAACTTCTTCCAACTAAAGAAATTTATAAAACTTTAACCATAGTTATGGAGTGACCATAGACACCATACCATAATTAAATAACTGTCGTGACAAAACAAAAATCATGTGTTTACTTTTTGGTACCTGCTAAATAGATGTTTAAGTATTTAATAAATAAATTTATAGTATATTTATTTGTTTTTGTATGTAATAAGTAAGTGTGATGTTTCTTAAAGTATTTAATTGGTAGATTTATATGGTACTTTTTTTGGTATATACTAATTAATTATGTATTTAATATTGGATGAGTCACAAGACATCTAAATTAATTGACTTAATTATATTAGTTTAGTAAAGTTTTTATAGATGAATTAGTAATTGATGGCTTTGACAAAATTTTTATTTTTTAGAATTTCAAAATTTCTAATATGATAAATTTATTCGATTTTTTGCTCTGATTTTTTTAGCCTAATCCTATATATTAGCGATATCTTTATATGAAGTATTTTTACCAATCCGTATTTTTTATCCAATTTTTTCATCTGATTTTCAAAATAAAAACGATTTATTTTCGATATGTATATACTGATATTTTTATGCGTGTATGTATAAACTTGCTATCAGTCATGCACACTGATATGCGCACACATATGCACCCTTACGTATTGACAGTGTATATATACATTTCTATATACACTGATATAAACGACCTTATAGACACTTATTATCAGCTTATACAGTTATTAGTGTATATGTACATTGAAATGTATATGCGCACACTCATATGCATATCTATAAAAGGTTTATATATACACTAATGTATAAGACCCATGTATGTACTTATTATCAGTGATATATACAGTATTGAGCTCAATTTGTTTACGTATTGATTTATAACAATATATACCATTATGTTCAATGTATATATATTTATACTGATGCATATAACCAAACAAAACATTAGCTATTTGCTTTATATACAGTTATTAGTTTGTAAAAAATACATTGATATGTATGTGTGATGTCTGTATATATACGATGTGAATATACTGATATGTGTGTATGTGTATGTGTATGTGCAAAGTGCATAACTGTACGTATACAATGCATCAATATATACATTTCTATATACAATGGCATATATGACGATATATACATTACTTATCGGTTTATACTGTTATTAACGTATATGTATATTGATTTATATGCTACACACACACTCACACTCACACTCACACTCTCCCTTACACTTACACTCACACACTCACTCGCATACCCACGCACACACACTCACACACACTCACTCGCATACACACGCACACACACTCACACACACTCACTCACATACACACACACTGACACTGACACTGACACTGACACTGACACTGACACTCACACTCACAGTCACAGTCACAGTCACAGTCACACTCACACTCACACTCACACTCACACTCACACTCACACTCACACTCACACTCACTCACACTCACACTCACATTCACACTCACACTCACACTCACACTCACATTCACTCACACTCACACTCACAGATATGTATATTACACATATATGCATGTTGTGTATGGACTGATGTGTGTATATACACGATATGTATATACTAATATGTTTATGCCTGTTTTTGCGATCTTGATCTTGAAAACTTGATTTGCTTAATGGTTCTTTCTTCTTTAAAATAGTACTTCTTCTTTCATGCAAATAAGAAGTGAATTTTCTGGAGTTTTACTTGTGGTTTGCAAGTTTATTATGTAACTTTTCTTAACACACACACTCTTGCTTCTTTTATGCAAATATGGAGTGAATTTTTTGGAGCTTTAATTGTTGTTTCCAATTTCATTAAGTAACTTTTTCTTAACACACACGCACACATACACAATCACAATCACACTCACACTCACACTCACACTCACACTCACACTCATACTCACTCACACACACACTCACACGTGCACACACACACTCACACACACACACTCACACTCACACTCACACCCACACACGCTCACACTCACTCACACACAGTCATAGTCACGGTCACAGTCACTATCAGAGTCACACACACACTCGCACACTCACACATTCACACACACAGGCACACACACTCATACACGCAGTCACACTCACAACTCACTCACACACACTCACATTCACACACACAAACTCACACACTCACACTCACACACACACTCACGCTCACACTTACTCACACTCACACTCACTCACACTCACACTCACACTCACACACACACTCACACATGCTCACACTTACTCACACACTCACACTCCCACTCGCACTCACACACACACACTTTCACACTTACACACACACACACTCATACACACTAACACACACTCACACAGACTCACACTCACACGCACTCGCACTCACAACTTACACTCACACTCACAGATATATGCTACACATATATTTGTGTTGTGTATGGACTGATGTGTGTATATATACGATATGTATATACTTATATGTTTATGCGTTTATACATACAATTGCTTGCTATTAATTATATATAGTTATCAATGTATATATACACTGATATACACACGCACGTGCACCCTTACACGTTGATAGGTTCATATATACTGTGTATGTATACACTAATACATACATTCTATAAACATAGATGTATATGACCTTATAGACACTTATTTGCAATTTATATTTATATATGATGTTCATATATACTATATGCATATGTTGATATGTTTATGCATGTATGTTTAAACTTGCTATCGGTTATGTATATACTGATATGCGCACACACATGAACCTTTGCGCATTGATTGTGTATATACATTTCTATACACACACACACTCACACACTCACATAGGCACACACACACACACTCTCGCACACACACACTCACACTCACACTCCCACTCACACTCGCACACACACTCACACTTACACTCACACTCACACTCACACTCACACCCACACCCACACTCACACACACACACACACTCACACTCACACACACACACACACTCACACTCACACTCACACACACACACACTCACATTCACACTCGCACTCACACACACCCACACTCACACACACTCATACACCTACTCACACTCACACTCATACTCATGCACACACACACACTCACTGTCACTCTCACTCTCACTTTCACTCACTCACACTCACACTCACACTCACGCACACACTCACAATCACACTCGTTCACACACAAGCTCACACACTCACACTCATACTCACACTCACACTCACATTCACACTCACAATCACGCTCACACACTCACACTCACACTCACAATCAGACACTCACACTCACACTCACAATCAGACACACACACACTCATACTCACACACACACACTCATACTCACTCACACTCACACTCACACTCACACTCACACTCACATAGACTTACACACTCACACACACTCACTCACACACTGACACTCATAACTCACACTCACAGTCACAATCACTGTCACAGTTACACTCACAGTCACAATCACTGTCACAGTTACACTCACACTCACAGATATATACTACACATATATGCGTGTTGTGTAAGGACTGTTGTGTGTATATATACGAGATACATATATTGATATGTTTATGCGTGTATGTATACAGTTGCTTGCTATCAGTAGTATACAATTATCAATATATATATATATATATATATATATATATATATACTGATATGTGCACACACATGCACCCATACGCGTTGATAAGTGCGTATATTGTGCATGCATACACTTATACATGCCTTCTTTATACACTGAAATATATGATCATATAAACATATATTAACAGTTTATATATAAATATATATAAACAGTGTGTCTATATATATACTGATATGTTTATACGTGTATGTTTAAACTAGCTATCAGTTATATGTTTAAACTAGCTATCAGTTATATATACACTGAAATACGCACACATATGCACCCTTACGCATTGATAGCGCATATCTACATTTTTATGTACACTGATATATATGAACATATATACACTTATTATCAGTTTCTACTTTTATTAGCATGCACGTACATTACTGTGTATATGAATGCACAGGTGGCTATTGCAGCCAATAAAGTAAATGGACATATCCCCCCACCCCTCCTTTTTGAATATTTTCCTCTCAATTCTTTCCATTCGAATCATTATCTTCCATTTGAATGATTTTTCCTTATACAATTTTCCAAACTGTGATAAATTCAGACCTTAAAGAATTATTTCTTCTAGCTATCACCTCTAATCAGATAAGCCTAGGCGAAATTCTATATTAATTTGTATAGAATTAGGCATAAAAATGGGTTTCTTCTCTTGGTGAATTGGGTATGCTAAATACCCAATTGTGATAGTCCATCTAAATTTTGTCTTATTTGTACTTGTTTTTATTATTATTGATGAGCTTCATCTTCATCGAGTTTTTTTGTAAAGCAACAAGCATTAAAGCAACTTATCATCGAGATGAATCTCTTTACATTATTCGATATTTGTGATCTTGATCTTGCAAGCTTGATTTGATTAATGGTTCTTTCTTCTGTAGTATCGTACTTATCTTGCTTCTTTCATGCAAAAATGGAGTGAATTTTTTGAAACTTTACTTGTGGTTTGCAATTTTATTAAGTAATTTTTTCTTAATACACACACACACTCTTGACACACACACACTCTTTATTAAGTAACTTTTTCTTAACACACACACACTCTATCTTCTTTCATGCAAATATGGAGTGAATTTTCAAGAGTATTACTTGTGGTTTGCAATTGTATTAAGTAACTTTTTCTTAACACACACCACATACACACACACACTTACACTCACATTCACACTCACACTCACTCTCACTCTCACTCTCTCTCACCCTCACACTCACACTCACACTCATTCTCACACTCAGATACACACACACACACTCACACTCACACACAATCACACTCACACTCACACTCACACTCACACTCACACTCACACACACTCACACACACACACTCACACTCACACTCACACTCACACTCACACACACGTACTCATACACTCACACACGTTCACTCTCACAAATTCACCCTCATGCTCACATTTACACTCAGATATATAGTACACTTATACACATGTTGCGTATGGACTGATGTGTGTATATATACTATGATATGTTTATGAGTTTATATATACAGTTCTTTGCTATCAGTTATATACAATTATCAATGTACGTATATAATGATACGTGCACGCACATGCACCCTTACGCATTGATAAGTGCGTATGTACGGTATATGTTTGCACTAATACATGCATACTATATACAGATATATATGACCATATAGACATTTATTAGCACTTTACATATATATATATAGTTACGATATGTATATACTGATATGTTTTTGCGTGTATGTATAAACTTCCTATCAGTTATATATACACTGATATGCGCCCACACATGCACCCTTACGCATTGATAGGGCATACGTACATTCCTATATACATTGATATGTATGACCCTATGAACACTTCTTAGCAAATTATACAGTTATTGGTGTTTATGTACACTGATATGTATATACTCACTCATGTGCATATCTGTATTGGGTTTATATATACACTAATATATAAGACCATATGTGTACTTATTATCAGTGATATATATAATTATTAGCTCAATTTGTATACGTATTGATGTATATCAATATATACCATTCTTTTCAGAGTATATATATAAATACTGATGCGTATAACCATATAATACATTAGTTATAAGCTATATATACAATTATTAGTATGTAAAAATACATTGATATGTGTGTGTGATGTCTGTATTTATATGATGTGTATATACGGATTTGTGTGTATGTGTAAAGTGCATAACTATATATATACAATACATTAATATATACGTTGATGTATATGACCATATATACACTTATTATTACTATATACCTTTATTAACGTATATGTACACTGATTTATATACTACATACACTCACTGTCACACTCACTCTCATTCTCACCCTCACACTCACACTCACACTCGCTCACTCATACACACACACACTCACACACTTACACTCACACTCACACTCGCACCAGTACTCTCACTCTCACTCGCACTCACACTGACATTGACACTTACACACACTCACTCACACTCACACTCACAAATATATATACTATCACTTGTAATCAAATATGCAATTGCGAAATTCCTTATTACTTTGTAAAAAATTAAGCATAAGAATGGGTTTCTTCTGGTGATGAATTGGGTATGTTGAATACCCTATTATGATAGTCCATGTAAATTTTTTATCTTATTTGTACTTGTTTTTTATTATTATTGATGAGCTTCATCTTCATTGAGTTTTCTTGTAAATCAACAAGCACGAAAGCAACTTATCATAGAGGCGGATCTCTTTACGTTATTTGATATTTGAGATCTTGATATTGCAAGCTTGATTTGCTTGATGGTTCTTTCTTCTCTATTATAGTATTGCTCTTGCTTCTTTCATGCAAATATAGTGTGAATTTTCTAGAGCTTTACTTGTGGCTTGCAATTTTATTAAGTAACTTTTTCTTAACACACACACTCTTGCTTCTTTCATGCAAATATGGAGTTAATTTTCTGGAGCTTTACTTGTGTTTTTGCAATTTTATTAAGGAACTTTTTCTTTACACGCACACATGCACCACACACACACACACTCACACTCACTCTCTCACTCACACTCACACTCACACTAATGTATAGGAATGGGTTTATATATACACTAATGTATAAGGCCATGTATATACTTATTATCAGTGATATATACAGTTATCAGCTCTATATGTTTATGTATTGATGTATATAAGCATAGAATACATTAGTTATCGGTTATATATACAATTACTAGTGTGTGAAAAATACATTGATGTGTGTATGATGTTTGTGTATGTGTAAAGTACATAACTGTATATATACAGTGTATTAATATTTACTTTTATGAAAATACTGTTAATGGCACAAATTAAAGCTCAAAGCATAATTTTTTACTGATAAATAAGAAGCAGAGAGTGTGACTACAAAACCAAGTAATCAATATTTTATTGTTGATTGTGTAAACTGTAAACTTACAAGAGCAAGCAATTGTACATATAGGATTAGTTCCCCAAACTTAATCCTTCAGCTCTGTTTCCTCAAGAAAATGAAAAGCCCTCTTCAAACTATCCCAAATCAGAGAGAAAAACCCTTTTCAAACTATCCCAAATCAGCTTTTCATCTTTCTAAATCAGCATCCCATCGTCCTTTTCTCTCTCTAAAAATCAGTTAAGGCCTCTTCCATTAGGGTTCTTTCTTTTCTCTCTCTAAAAATCACTTAGGGCGGCCCCTTCTATTAGGGTTTGTGAAAACTATTTTCTTCTTCTTTCTTCTTGCTATAAACCCTAATGGCTATGAGCCGAGCCATATTTTCTTCTCTTCCTTTCCTTCGTCGTTCTTCTTCTTCTCTTTACACAGTAAACATAGATGTAAATCCCAAATTTATATGAACTTCTTCCAACTAAAGAAATTTATAAAACTTTAACCATAGTTATGGAGTGACCATAGACACCATACCATAATTAAATAACTATCGTGACAAAACAAAAATCGTGTGTTTATGTTTTGGTACCTGCTAAGTAGGAGTTATGTTTAAGTATTTAATAAATAAATTTATAGTATATTTATTTGTTTTTGTATGTAATAAGTAAGTGTGATGTTTCTTAAAGTATTTAATTGGTAGATTTATATGGTACTTTTTTTGGTATATACTAATTAATTATGTATTTAATATTGGATGAGAGTCACAAGACATCTAAATTAATTGACTTAATTATATTAGTTTAGTAAAGTTTTTATAGATGAATTAGTAATTGATGGCTTTGACAAAATTTTTATTTTTTAGAATTTCAAAATTTCTAATATGATAAATTTATCCGATTTTTTTACTCTACTTTTTTTAGCCTAATCCGATATATTAGCGATATCTTTATATGAAGTATTTTTACCAATCCGTATTTTTTATCCAATTTTTTCATCTGATTTTCAAAATAAAAACGATTTATTTCCGATATGTATATACTGATATGTTTATGCGTGTATGTATAAACTTGCTATCAGTCATGTACACGCTGATATGCGCACACACATGCACCCTTACGTATTGACAGTGCATATATACACTTCTATATACACTGATATAAATGGCCTTATAGACACTTATTATCAGCTTATACAGTTATTAGTGTATATGTACATCGAAATGTATATACGCACACTCATATGCATATCTATAAAAGGTTTATATATACACTAATGTATAAGACCCATGTATGTACTTATTATCTGTGATATATAGAGTATTGAGCTCAATTTGTCTACGTATTGATTTATAACAATATATACCATTATGTTCAATGTACATATATTTATATTGATGCATATAACCAAACAAAACATTAGCTATTTGCTTTATATACAGTTATTAGTTTGTAAAAAATACATTGATATGTATGTGCGATATCTGTATATATACGATGTGAATATACTGATATGTGTGTATGTGTATGTGTATGTGCAAAGTGCATAGCTGTATTTATACAATGCATCAATATATACATTTTTATATACATTGACATATATGAGGATATATACATTACTTTTCGATTTATACTGTTATTAACGTATATGTATACTGATTTATATGCTACACACAAACTCACACTCACACTCTCCCTTACACTTACACTCACACACTCACTCACATACACACGCACACACACTCACACACACTCACTCACATACACACACACACATACACACTCACACTCACACTGACACTTACACTCACACTCACACTCACTCGCACTCACACTCACACTCACACTCACACTTACACTCATACTCACACTCACACTCACACTCACACTCACACTCACACTCACACTCACACTCACACTCACACTCACTCACACACACTCACACTCACAGATATATATATTACACATATATGCATGTTGTGTATGGACTGATGTGTGTATATATACGATATGTATATACGAATATGTTTATGCCTGTTTTTGCGATCTGGATCTTGAAAACTTGATTTGCTTAATGGTTCTTTCTTCTTTAATATAGTACTTCTTCTTTCATGCAATTAAGAAGTGAATTTTCTGGAGCTTTACTTGTGGTTTGCAAGTTTATTATGTAACTTTTCTTGACACACACACTCTTGCTTCTTTTATGCAAATATGGAGTGAATTTTTTGGAGCTTTACTTGTTGTTTCCAATTTCATTAAGTAACTTTTTCTTAACACACACGCACACACACACACTCACACTCACACTCACACTCACACTCACACGCACTCACACACGCACACACACACTTACACTCACATACACTCACGCTCACACTCACACACACTCACACTCACTCACACTGTCACAGTCAGAGTCACACACACACTCACACTCACAACTCACAACTCACACTCACACTCACACACACTCACATTCACACACACACGCACACACACACACACACACTCACACTCACAACTCACACTCACACTCACACACACTCACATTCACACGCACACTCACAAACTCACACACTCACTCACACACACTCATAGTCACACTCGCTCACACTCACACTCACACTCACACTCACACACACTCACGCACGCTCACACATACTCACACACTCACACTCACACTCGCACTCACACACACACACTTTCACACTTACACACTCATACACACTAACACACACTCACACAGTCTCACACTCACAACTTACACTTACACTCACAGATATATGCTACACATATGTGTGTTGTGTATGGACTGATGTGTGTATATATACGATATGTATATACTTATATGTTTATGCGTTTATGTATACAATTGCTTGCTATCAATTATATATAGTTATCAATGTATATATACACTGATATACACACGCACATGTACCCTTACATATTGATAGGTTCATATATACTGTGTATGTATACACTAATACATACATTGACACTCACACTCACACTCACACTCACACTGACACTGACACTAACACTGACACTGACACTAACACTCACACTCACACTCACACTCACACTCACACTCACACTCACACTCACACTCACACTCAGTCACACTGACACTGACATTGACACTGACACTGACACTGACACTGACACTGACACTGACACTGACACTGACACTGACACTGACACTGACACTGACACTGACACTGACACTCACACTCACACTCACTCACACTCACACTCACACTCACATTCACACTCAAACTCACTCACACTCACACACACTCACTCTCACAGATATATATATATTACACATATATGCATGTTGTGTATGGACTGATGTGTGTATATATATTATATATATATACTAATATGTTTATGCCTGTTTTTGCAATCTTGATCTTGAAAACTAGATTTGCTTAATGGTTCTTTCTTCTTTAATATAGTACTTCTTCTTTCATGCAAATAAGAAGTGAATTTTCTGGAGCTTTACTTGTTGTTTGCAATTTTATTATTTAACTTTTCTTAACACACACACTCTTGCTTCTTTTATGCAAATATGGAGTGAATTTTTTGGAGCTTTACTTGTTGTTTCCAATTTCATTAAGTAACTTTTTCTTAACACACACGCACACACACGCACACTCACATTGACACTCACATTCACACTCACACTCATACTCACACTCACACTTACACTCACACACACACTCACACGCGCACACACACTCACACTCACTCACACTCACACTCACACACACTCACACTCTCACACACAGTCACAGTCACGATCACATTCACTATCAGAGTCACACACACCCTTGCACTCACACATTCACACATACTCACGTGCACACACACACACACACTCACACTCACAACTCACACTCACACTCACACACTCACAACTCACACTCACACTCACACTCACACACAGAACTCACACTCACACTCACACTCACTCACACACTCACATTCACACGCACACTCACAAACTCACACTCACACACACACACGTTCACACTCACACTCACACTCGCACAAATATATAAGTATGGGTTTGTTTATACACTACTGTATAAGACCATGTATATATACCTATTATCAGTGATATATACAATTTCTTCTTTCCCAATTGTGATAGTCCATGTAAATTTTTTTTTTATTTGTACTTGTTTTTATTAATATTGATGAGCTTCATCTTCATCAAGTTTTCTTGTAAATTAAGAAGCATGAAAGCAACTTATCATCGAGGCGGATCTCTTTCCGTTATTCGATATTTAAGATCTTGATCTTGATCTTGCACGCTTGATTTCCTTAATGGTTCTTTCTTCTCTAGTATGGTATTGCTCTTTCGTCTTTCATGCAAATACGGAATGAATTTTATAGAGCTTTACTTGTGGTTTGCAATTTTATTAAGTAATGTTTTCTTAACACACAATCTCTTGCTTCTTTCATTCAACTATGGAGTGAATTTTTTGGAACTTTACTTGTGATTTGCAATTTTATTTACTTTTTCTTAAGATACACAGCCTGCACACACACACACACTCACACTTACTCCCACTAATGTATAAGAATGGGTTTGTATATACGCTTCTGTATAAGACCATGTATATACCTATTATCAGTGATATATACAGTTATTAGCTCAATTTGTGTATGTATTGATGTATAGAAGTACATACCATTGTTTTCAGGGTATATATATATACTGATGCATATAACCATACAACACATTAGTTATTAGCTACATATACAGTTACTAGTGTGTAAAAATACATTGATATGTGTGTGTGTTTGTGATGTCTGTATATATACGATGTGTATACACGTATTTGTGTGTATGTGTAAAGTGCATAACGGTAAATTTTCAGTGCATTACTATATACATTTCTATATATATTGATGTATACACTTATCAGTTTATACATTTATTAATGTATAATGTACACTGATTTATATACTATACACACACACACATGCATTCATACTCACACTCACACTCACACTCACACTTATACTAACACTTACACTCACACTCACACATACGTACACACACACTCACACTCACACTGATATCATACGTACATGCACCCTTACGCATTGATAGTACATATATACATTTCTATATACACTGATATGTATGACCATATAGATATTTATTATCAGTTTATACAGTTATTAATGTATGTGTATATTGAAATGTATATACATACACTCATATGCATATGTATAAAGGGTTAATATTTACACTAATGTATTAGACCATATGTATACTTATTATCAGTGATGTATACAGTTATTAGCTCAATTTGTATATGTATTGATGTATAGCAAAACGTACCATTGTTTTCAGAGTATATATATATATACTGATGTATATAACTATATAATACATTACTTAATTGCTATATATACAATTTCTAAGGTGTAAAAATACATTGATATGTGTGTGCGTGTGTGTGTGATGTCAATATATATACGATGTGTATATACGGATTTCTGTGTATGTATAAAGTGCATAACTGTATATATAGAATGCATTAGTATATACATTTCTATATACATTGATGTATATGACCATCTATACACTTGTTATTAGTTTATACCTTTATTAACGTATACATACGTTGATTTATATATTACACACACACACGCTCTCATACTCACACTCACACTCACACTCATACATACACACACACACTCGCACTCACACACACTCGCACTTGCACTCGCACTCACACTCACACTCCTCGCACTCACACACACACTCATGCTCACGCTCACACTCACACTCATATTCACGCTCACGCTCACACTCACACTCAAACTCATCTCTAATCTGATATGTCTCGGCGAAATTCCATATTACTTTGTATAGAATTAAGCATAAGAATGGGTTTTTTCTCTTGATGAATTGGGTATGCTAAATACGCAATTGTGATAATTCTTGTTAATTTTTTATCTTATTTGTACTTGTTTTTATTATTATTGATGAGCTTCATCTTCATCGAGTTTTCTTGTAAATTAACAAGCTTGGTGCAACTTATCATTAAGGCGGATCTCCTTACGTTATTCGATATTTGATATCTTCATCTTGTTAGCTTGATTTGCTTAATGGTGCTTTCTTCTCTAGTATAGTATTACTGCTCTTACTTCTTTCATGCAAATATGGTGTGAATTTTCTGATGGTTTACTTGTGGTTTGCAATTTTATTATGTAACTTTTTCTTAACACACACACATATGCACACCAAACACACACACATACACTCACACTAAGGTATATGACCATGTATATACTTATTATCAGCGATATATACCGTTATTAGCTCAATTTGCGTATGTATACTGATGCATATAGCCATACAATACATTAGTTATTCAATATATATATAGTTACTAATGTGTAAAAATACATTGATATGTGCATGTGTGTGTGTGACGTTTGTAGATATACGATGTGTATGTGCGGATTTGTGTGTATGTGTAAAGTGCATAATTGTTTATATACAGTGCATTAATATATACATTTATATATATATTGATGTATATGGTCATATATAAACTTATTATCAGTTTATACATTTATTAACGTATATTTACACTAATTTATATACTACACACACGCACTCACACTCACATTTACGCACATGCATTCACACTCGCACACGCACTCACACTCACACGCACACTCACATATACACATGCACTCACACACACACACACACACACTCACACTCGCACTCGCACTCACACTCACACTCAAACTCACACACACTCACACTCACACTCACATATATATATATACTATCACCTCTAATCTGATAAGCCTAGGAAAAATTCATTATTACTCTGTATAGAATTAGGCATAAAAATGGGTATCTTCTCTTGATGAATTGGCTATGCTAAATACCCAATTGTGATAGACCATTTAAGTTTTTTTCTTATTTGTATTTTTTTTTATTAATATTGATAAGGTTCATCTTCATCGAGTTTTCTTTTAAATCAACAAGCAAGAAAGCAACTTAACATCAAGGTGGATTTCTTTACGTTATTTGATATTTGAGATCTTGATCTTGCAAGCTTGATTTGCTTAATGGTTCTTTCTTCTCATGTATAGTACTGCTCTTTCTTCTTTTATGCAAATACGGAGTGAATTTTCTGGAGCTTTAGTTGTGGTTTGCAATTTTATTAAGTAACTTTTTCTTAACACACAAACTCTTGCTTCTTTCATGTAAATATGAAGTGAATTTTTTGGAGCTTTAGTTGCGGTTTGCAATTTTATTAAGTAACTTTTTTTTAACACACACACACACCACACACACACTCACACTCACACTCAAACTCACTAATGTATAAGAATGGGTTTGTATATACATTACTGTATAAGACTAAGTATATACCTATTATCAGTGATATATGCAGTTATTAGCTCAATTTGTGTATGTATTGATGTATAGCAACGTATATCAGTGTTTTCAGAGTTTATATATATACTGATGCATATAACCATACAATAAATTGTTATCAACTATATATACAGTTACTAGTGTGTAAAAATTCATTGATATGTGTGTGTGATGTCTGTATATATACGATGTATATATACGGATTTGTGTGTATGTGTAAAGTGTACAACTGTATATTTTCAGTGCATTATTATATGCATTTCTATATACATTGATGTACATGACTATATATACACTTATTATCAGTTTATACATTTATTAATGTATATATACACTGATATATATACTACACACATATACACCAACTTACACTTGCACTCACACTCACACTCACACTCACACTCGCACACATACATACACATTCACACTCACACTCACACTCACACTGATATGCGCTTGCACATGCACCCTTATGCATTGATAATGCATACATAAATTTCTATATACACTGACGTGTATGACCATGTAGACACTTATTATCAGTTTATACAGTTAGTAGTGTATATGTATATTGAAATGTATATACATACACTAATATGCATATATATAAAGGGTTTATATATACACTAATGTATAAGACCATGTATATACTTATTATCGATGATATACACATTTATTAGCTCAATGTGTGTACATATTGATGTATAGCAATATATACCATTGTTTTCAATATATTTATATTTTCTGATGCATATAACCATACAATACATTAGTTATCTGCTGTATATATAATTATTATGTGTGTGTGTGTGATGTCTGTATATATGTGTTGTGTATATACTGATATGTGTGTATGTGTAAAGTGCATAACTGTATACATATAGTGCATTAGTATATTCATTTCTATTTACATTGATATATATGACGATATATACACTATTTATCAGTTTATACAGTTATTAGTATAAATGTACATTGATTTATATACTACACACACACTCACACTCATGCACAATCATACTCCCACCCACACTCTCTCTCACACACACTCATACTCACACTCACACTCATACTCACACTCATACATACACACACACACTCATACTCACACTAACACTCACACTCACACTAACACTCACTCACACAATCACACTCACACAGACTGACACACTCACACATTCACACACACACACACACACTCACACTCGTTGGCACACTCACACTCTCACATACACTCACACTCACACTCACACACACACTCACACACTCTCACATACACTCACAGACTCACACTCACACACTCACACTCCCACTCCAAGTCACACTCACACTAACCCTCACCTAGACACTCACAACTCACACTCACAACTCACACTCACACTCACGCAAACACTAACACTGACACTCACAGATATGTATATTATACATGCGTGGTGTGTATGGACTGATGTGTGTATATTTACGATATGTATATGCATATCTTTTTACGTATATGTATACAGTTGCTTGCTATTAGTTATATGCAATTATCGATGTATATATACACTAATATGCGCACGCACATGTACCCTTACGCGTAGATAAGTGCATATATAGTGTGTATGTATATACTAATACATGCATTCTATTTTATAAAAGGAGGATCATGCCTCAGAAGGAAGACACCTCGGGATTTCCTTCTGAATGTCATAGCTAGGGTTTTAGTATTCTGAGTTATTGTTGTAAATTTGAGTGATTATAATTTCTGAGTGATTGTTGTAAGCCTGAGTACTTACTAGGAGTACTTCAAGTTTGTTTTCTGCCTCTCACCCCTATTTTGAGCTTTTTTTTTGTTTTCTGCCTCTTACCTCTACTTCGAGCTTTCATGTAAGTGCCTATCTCTGTTCTAGTTTTATACTTCTGTTCATGGTTATTATATATGAATGTTACTCTTATGAATGTTGCTATTTCTTTTTTATGAATATTCTTATGAATGTTACTCTTTCTTATTTATGTTTATGCTTCCGCTATTTATGGTATCGGAGCCGAGTTTATTCAGTAGAAAACTAAACTAACTTGTACATTTATCTGGTTAACATACCTAAAGTCGTTGTGACCCAAAGACCACCGCGATCTTGGAAGGCCATAAGGTGCAGGGACTATTTCTGGTTGACTCAAGGAAAGAACACTAAGATAAAATGGCAAATTTGTTTAGAACACTATCGAATAGAACAGCTTCTGGTAGTTTTAGTAATAATACTCTACGAGTAAATAATAGAGAAGAAATATATATATATATATATATATATATATATATATATATATATATATATATATATATATATATATATATATATATGTGTGTGTGTGTGTGTGTGTGTGTGTGTGTGTGTGTGTGTGTGTGTGTGTGTGTGTGTGTGTGTGGCAAGCTTTCTATGCTTCTCCTACAGCATAGAAGTTGTATCCTTCCCTTTATCCAACCATCCATTCTGAATGGAGGGCTAAGATTGCCTCAATTACAATGTCACGTCTGTACACTGTTTTATTTTTAAAAGTCTTTTTATAAACTATTTTGACACCAAATTTTGGACGTCCATTCCTCTATTAAAATCGTACTAACAAAAAATATATAAAAAAATATTTTCAATAAAATAAAATGACCAAATACCCCTGAAATTTTTAAGGAGTATTTTGATCATTATTTTTTATTCAAAAAATTATATTTAGTACTTTTTATAGGTGCCCCCCAATGAGAAGATGGCACATACCAAATTTCATATTCATACAATTTGTATTAAAAAAATTAAAAGTAAAATACCTTGAGACATTGGATCTAAGATCAAACGGTGAGTGGCCCTCTTGATCAAAATTGGACGGCTGGATAATAGGGGGAGGATAGAACTTCTATGTTGTAGGGGAAGCATAAAAACATTTCCCACATATATATATATATATATATATATATATAGATAAAGATAGAAAATGTTATAAAAAATCTAAAAGGAAATTAATCAATACATTTTCTCCCAATACAAAGAAAAAGAGAAAATTACCAGTTTGTTATAAGTGTGGTAAAGTAGGACATTATAAGCACCAATGTAAATTAAAAAAGAAAATAGAAGCCTTACAGTTAGATGAAATAATAAAATCAAAATTATATCAAATATACGATTATGATTCTTCCTTTTCTACTTCTACTGATTCCCATATTGATCAAATCCACGATGATGATCTTATATGGACAGAATCTTCTGAGTCCAACAATTCTACAGATATAGAATCATCCAGTTCACAAACTAATGATTGTAGTTGTCCAATATCAACACATAATGTTCACGCACTTACCCAAGAAGATAATTTCATTCTGGATATTATTGACAAAATTATTGATCCAGAGGAAAAAAGAGCTATCATCACTCAATTTATCTTTATCACAAAAAATAAATCAAAATCACTTCCTATTAATAAATTCCTGTTTCATCTATGGTTAAAGGATATAACAAAGTAAGGAATGGAACTCCTAAGATTACTGATTGGCTTAATCCTTTTACCATTATAAATGGTGTATCAATACAATGATGATTGTTACATACCGATGCATTAGATAATTTATATTTGATAAATAATTTGCTTCCATCGGCTGTATTTAATATTTGAGTAGTTTTGTCAAAATATTTGGAAGGTACGAGTCCTTCATTGATACAATTTAAATCAGCACCAGAATCTATTAGAGCTGATGTTTCAAAACTTTTAGCAGCCAAATTAGGAAGAAAAAGGAGAAAAGTTAATAGAGAATATATCAGGAAAGATTATTTATCTAAAGAAAATAAACATATTAGAGAATGGTATCTACAAACATTTCAACCAAGATTAATAGAATTAATACACAAAAAATATAACAAATTCCTGAAAAAAGAAAGATTAAATCAAGGATTTTTTATATGGTTAAAAGAAGTATGTGTTCAATATAATATTACTATTCCTTCATTTGACAACATTCAAACAATGGAAGAAAAAACTTATATCAGTACAGATGGTACTACCACGGCTAGTACACATCTACCTGAAAAAAGTATTATACTTAAAGCAGCTATCCCAGTTAAGGATGAGCCTACACAACCTCAATCATTATATGATATCATTGCTACTCCATATAAAATTTTACCCAAAAAACTTGGTAAGAAACAAGAGTTAATTCCTCATATTGTAGAACAAAATAATTATACAAATTTATATATGCAATCTCTAGGTAAACAAGCAGAAAGAATAGAAAGACTTGTTACCAAAGAACAGCCTTCTGCTACAGTCATACCAAAGGCAGTTTTGTTCAAACCACCTCCAGAATAATATAAAAATAAATTCCATATTGGAGATAATAATAAATCCTTAATGGATCAATTTATATCAAAATTATCCCAATTAGATATTAAAGGAATAACTTCCCCCAAAATAAATATTCCTCCTCCAACTATTACTAATATACCACCTGAGTCTTCGGAAAAAGGCAAAGCAAAACTACCTGAGCATGAAACAATGATGCTTCAAGAAGAAGAACCAATTATAGAAGATACTATCCAAAATAAAAAAAAAGCATTTATGGATACTACCTCTATTTCTGAAACCATAAAAAGAATAGCCTATAGAAAATATTGGAAACCAATAACAGCTTTACCATATCACAAAAGACCTACACCTGTTGATATACAAATGGAAGAAGATGCCATACACTAAGCAGTATCATACTCAGGACAAACCATAATCTTCACCTGGACAAACCATTTTTGTACCACTATTTTATCTATTAGATTGACAGAAGGAATAGGTACTATTTTGGATTCTGAGGATTCAGGGATATCTGATGATGGATTTGGATTATATTTCATTAATTCATCAAATTCTATTTCATCTGTTTCTGAATCTTGTTGAGACATTTGTTGTAATTTCAACGATTTAATTCTATTTTTTAATTGAACTATTTCAGTCTTTATTTCCTTGATTTCTTTTTTGAGATTTGAAATGGTAGGTTCTTTTTGTTGAGAAGTGTGTTGGTCACTTACTCTTTTCATTATTGAAGCAAAGTTATATTCATCAGGAGATTTATTGATAGGAAGTGATTTTGTTTTATTTTTTGTGATAGAGATAAATTGAGTGATGATAGCTCTTTTTTCCTCTGGATCAATAATTTTGTCAATAATATCCAGAATGAAATTATCTTCTTGGGTAAGTGTGTGAACATTATGTGTTGATATTGGACAACTACAATCATTAGTTTGTGAACTGGATGATTCTATATCTGTAGAATTGTTGGACTCAGAAGATTCTGTCCATATAAGATCATCATCGTGGATTTGATCTATATGGGAATCAGTAGAAGTAGAAGTGGAAGAATCATAATCGTATATTTGATATAATTTTGATTTTATTGTTTCATCTAACTGTAAGGCTTCTATTTTCTTTTTTAATTTACATTGGTTCTTATAATGTCCTACTTTACCACACTTATAACAAACTGGTAGTTTTCTCTTTTTCTTTGTATTGGGAGAAAATTTATTGATTAATTTCCTTTTTGATTTTTTATAATATTTCCTATCTTTATCTTTATTTTTGGATTTATATTTTTCCTTTTTATATTTTTTCTTTTTCTTATATAAATTGTCAGGCATATTTTTCTTATCAAGGTAATAACCAAATTGTTCACAGAAGTCACCAAGCTCCTTGCGCTTAGTAATCTTTTGTTTATCTAATTGTCTTTTGAGTTTCATATCTGTGCATAGGGCTAAACCTTCAGCACATATTTCTGCGGAGAGTTCTCCAAGTGTATATGATGAATAAACAATGATTCTATTATGTTTTTTCTTTAGTCTTTCCTTGACTTTCTCAGCAAATAAATATGGTAGACCAACTATAAATTGTTCTTTCCAGTGGTTTAGCTGGCAATCTTCTCCTATTAGTAATCTTGATCTACAGTACTGTCTTTATGATCTTAATTCTTGAAATAAATTTATTTGCATATGGTTTGAAATCTTTTTCAGTAATTATTACAGTAAATTGGTGAATAAAATATTATTGTATTTAATTAGGTTTTGTAGAATCCTATAATAGTTAAGTACAAATAATATTATACAAAGAAAGGGAACAACAGAAATATCTATTACTAACCACTAAGCATATGTAAATTCTCTAACTTTTATACTAAACAGTACTTTGAATTGCATAACGAAACTTTAATGATACATTGTAGCACATTATTGACAAACTATTACAATCATACTATTGACAAACTATTATAATCACACTATTGTTCAATACAACTGAAATTTAAAAGCAAAGAAAGCAGGAAGTAAAGAAACAGGAAAGGGAAAGATTTTGGAAATGAAGAAGAGTATGGAGACTTACTGACGGCATATACAGTAGCTGGAAAATAGTTTCCAGTGTTTTGGACAATAGGAAGGAAGGGATGTAATATTGCAGTCACACATAAATTCAAAGAGAGAGAAGAGATATTGAACCTGAATATTGAAGCTACGGGGTCAAGGTAGCTTGTATGTTTGATTGCATGAAGTATTCTGAACGAGGTGAAGAGGTCTGAACAGGGTGAAGAGGTCTAAACAGAGTGAAGAGGTAGGGTGAAAAGGTCTGAAGAGGTCTGAAGAGGTTTGAAGAGGTCTGAAGAGGTTTAAAGAGGTTTGAAGAGGTCTGAAGAGGTTTGAAGAGGTCTGAAGAGGTTTGAAGAGGTCTGAAGAGGTCTGTAGTCTCCACTGTAAGCAGAGGAGAAGAGAGGAAGAACTTTAGAGAAGGAAGAAACTGAGAGAGAAGGAGAAGAGAGGCTATTCGACCCTGCAAGAATGAGAGGTCTTCTGGCCTTTTATAGACGAACATCGATTGCTTCGTTATTAAGCAACGAATAAAGCTCAAAGAGATGGATGAGACTTAAAGGAGGGTGAGATGACTTAAAGCAAAAGAAAAAGTAGACTAACATGACTCAAAGAAGAAAAAACAAAAATTTAAAAAGAAAAGCTACCGACAAAGCATCTTTGTACAGTGCTATTTTTGTCGGTTGCCAAGTGGCGATAGTATTTCTTGTCGGATATCTTTTTGTCTTATTTGTGAGTGGCTACAGTGTTCTTGAGTGGCTATAGAATTCTTTGTCATCTTCCGTCGGTGGCTTTTGTCGCTTATCAGATCTTTTGTCGTCTTCCGTCGGTGGCTTTTGTCGTTCATGGAATCTGTTGGTGGAAGCTGTCGTTCATGGAATCGTTCATGGTCTCTGGCTAAACTCACCTGGATCCTCTTCTTCTGGTTCTGATTCTTCTTCCGGATCTTCTATGGGAAGATTGAGATATCGGTTGGTATGTAAAGGTGATGATTGCACTGTTTCTTCTGAGGAAACTGGTTTTTTCCCAGCTTCAGCAAAGATTTCTCTCATCTGTTGTTCTAATGTTTCTTTAGAGGCATTAGGGTTGGACTGAAGCATGTTTCTGAGATATGTTGGAAAATCAAAGGATGTATTGGCTGTTTACTGGCTTGGTTGATTTTCTAGAGTCTTTGGTGGTATTCTTTTGGGTGTAAGTGATGTGGGGTCCATATTGAAAATGTCCCACCACTTGACAGATATGGTTTTTCCAAGCCTGGGGATGTAAGAATAATCTCCAGTAGTATCAAGGGATATTGAATAATCCCATTTCATTATCCAAGGTATTTGGTATAGGGATATGAAGTACAAATGGATATCAATGGAGTGGTCAGCCTGATTATTTTCTTGGAATTGGTCCTGCACTTTTTTGAAAGCAGGAGGTAAAATTTGAGAAGTGGAAACCCACACAAAAAACCAATTTTTGAACCAGGTGGGGAATCTTTTGAAAATAGGAAGTCTAAACTGGATATACCAGCTGTGTATGTTATTAGGGTTTTGATAGTAGAAAAACTTGTGCCATGCCTCTATATATTCGGCATACTTATAATATTTATATGAAAAGTCTGGGTTATGTAATTTCTTTCCGTGCGCGGGATTGCAACCCCACTCTTCATAGGAAAGTATATTTTTGATTTGGACCTTAGAGTATGCATTGGTCCTAGTATTTTGTTGGTAGTAGTGGACAACGGAAACGGATCCCGTTTCCATTAGAATGGCCTCAAAATATTCTTTTGTTTTAACCCCATTGGAAGGGTTAAGATGATTGAGTATATATATGGGAGCAAGTTTTATTGGCTCATAATGGATATGTTTCTCATCGATAGTGATATCCATGAGATAGGTTCTTTCTATATAGGAGGATTTTGGTATATTGGGTTGCTGAGCAGACTTGGTATGGGCTGGAGAATATATGGGTTTTGAAGCTGTAGCTTCAGGGCAGGTAATCTGGTGAATAGGTGATTGTGAAGGTGACCTTGTTGCCAAAGGCGATGGTTCCCCTTCGTATGGTATTATATTTCTCATGGGCTGTTTATCTCGGCGAGAATTGCCTCGAGAACCCATTATAGTAGGTGAAAGTGATATATTAGTATTTTTATTCTCCTCAAATAATTGCAATGCAAGAGATAAAGGTGTTTCGTCGTTGGAGTCAGTGTTGCCCCCCTGCAAAAATTCACGGGTTAAAAAGTCAGGGAGAGAGTTGGATGACCCGGAAAGGTGTTCGATGGAAAAATCAAAAGCGGATAAGATCGCCTTCCATCGAGCAAATATTTGTTAAGAAACCAAATTTTGAACTTCTTTTTGCAAGATATCTTTGGCTGCTTTGCAGTCAGTTCGTATTAAGAAGTGTTGATTTAAAATATCACTTTGAAATTTTGTAACACAATGAACTATAGCTAATAGTTCTTTTTTGACCATAGAATAATTTAATTGAGTAGTATTCCAAGCTTTGGAAGTATAACGAAGTAATTGTTCATGAGAATCAATTTGTTGTTTTAGAATTCCACCTAATCCTTTATCAGAAGCATCACATTCTATAATTTTAAAAGCAGTAGGATGAGGAAGAGAGAGACATTCTAATGTCTTTACCTTACTTTTTATTACCTGAACTGCCTGGGTGTGAATATTCGTCCATGGTGGAGGATTCTTTTTGAGTCTATCATATAAAGGTTTAGAATCTAACCTAAGGTTAGGATAGAAATCACTAACATAATTTAAACAACCGAGGAACCGTTGAAGTTCCTTTTTATCCAGTATTTGATCAGGGAATTTATCAGCAAATTGTATGGATCTATCTATGGGAATGATAGTTCCATGATGGATCATGTGTCCGAGAAATCTTATATTGGTTTTGAATAATGTTATCTTTTTGACTGAAACAACTAATCCAGCATTCTGGACAGCATGTATAAAAGTATTAATGTGTTTCATATGTTGATCTATTGATTCAGAGAATATTAATACATCATCAATATAAACAATCATAAAATGATGATAGGCATTAAAAACATCATTCATTATTTTCTGGAATTCTGATGGAGCATTTTTTAGCCCAAATGGCATAACATTCCATTCATATTGCAAATGGAACATTAAAGGCTGTTTTATATTTATCTTGCTCTTGAATTTGTATTTGCCAGTATCCTGACTTCATATCAAATTTAAAAAAGATACAGGCTTGAGCAACTCTGTCTAATAAACCTTTTTTATTAGGAATAGAATATCTTATCCACTTTAAAACTTTATTTAAAGGTTTATAATTAATAACAAGTCTAGGAACTCCTTGTTCCTTTTCAGCATTCTTATTTACATAAAAGGCTGAACAGCTCCAGGGTGAGGAGCTTGGTCTTATAAGTTTTTTATGTGTAAGTTCATTAACCTCTTTTCGGCGCATATCTAGTAAGATAGTATTCATTTGTATTGGTCTAGCTTTTGTAGGTATTTGTTTTTCATCAAATCCTGATTCATATGGTAAACTGATACTATGCTTTTTTCTTTCCCAAAAAGCATTAGGATGCTCACTACATACTGAAGTTTCTATTTGTTGTTGTAGTGCTTGAATCTTTTGTTGTATTGAAGAAATTTGCAATTGTTTTTCTATAACCTTATATTTAATTTCTTGTTTAAGAGTACAAAGAAATCTTTCTTTGTCCCTTAGTTTACTCTCTACATTATTCAGTTCTTTTACTTTTGGTTTATGGATAAAATTAAAATGTATTGGAATATTTTGAATAGTTGAAGATATTCTTGTTTCATCTATGGTTAAAGGATATAACAAAGTAAAAAATGGAACTCCTAAGATTACTGATTGGCTTAATCCTTTTACTATTATAAATGGTGTATCAATACAATGATGATTGTTACATACCGATGCATTGGATAATTTATATTTGATAAATAATCTGCTTCCATCGGCTGTATTTAATATTTGAGTAGTTTTGTCAAAATATTTGGAAGGTACAAGTCCTTCATTGATACAATTTAAATCAGCACCAGAATCTATTAGAGCTGATGTTTCAAAACTATAATTTTTAGCAACAATAATCTTCACCTGGACAAACCATTTTTGTACCACTATTTTATCTATTAGATTGACAGAAGGAATAGGTACTATTTTGGCTTCTGAGGATTCAGGGATATCTGATGATGGATTTGGATTATATTTCATTAATTCATCAAATTCTATTTCATCTGTTTCTGAATCTTGTTGAGACATTTGTTGTAATTTCAACGATTTAATTCTATTTTTTAATTGAACTATTTCAGTCTTTATTTATTTGATTTCTTTTTTGAGATTTGAAATGGTAGGTTCTTTTTGTTGAGAAGTGTGTTGGTCACTTACTCTTTTCATTATTGAAGCAAAGTTATATTCATCAGGAGATGTATTGATAGGAAGTGATTTTGCTTTATTTTTTGTGATAGAGATAAATTGAGTGATGATAGCTCTTTTTTCCTCTGGATCAATAATTTTGTCAATAATATCCAGAATGAAATTATCTTCTTGGGTAAGTGTGTGAACATTATGTGTTGATATTGGACAACTACAATCATTAGTTTGTGAACTGGATGATTCTATATCTGTAGAATTGTTGGACTCAGAAGATTCTGTCCATATAAGATCATCATCGTGGATTTAATCTATATGGGAATCAGTAGAAGTAGAAGTGGAAGAATCATAATCGTATATTTGATATAATTTTGATTTTATTGTTTCATCTAACTGTAAGGCTTCTATTTTCTTTTTTAATTTACATTGGTGCTTATAATGTCCTACTTTACCACACTTATAACAAACTGGTAACTTTCTCTTTTTCTTTATATTGGGAGAAAATTTATTGATTAATTTCCTTTTAGATTTTTTATAATATTTCCTATCTTTATCTTTATTTTTGGATTTATATTTTTCCTTTTTATATTTTTTCTTTTTCTTATATAAATTGTCAGGCATATTTTTCTTATCAAGGTAATAACCAAATTGTTCACAGAAGTCACCAAGCTCCTTGCGCTTAGTAATCTTTTGTTTATCTAATTGTCTTTTGAGTTTCATATCTGTGCATAGGGCTAAACCTTCAGCACATATTTCTGCGGAGAGTTCTCCAAGTGTATATGATGAATAAACAATGATTCCATTATGTTTTTTCCTTAGTCTTTCCTTGACTTTCTCAGCAAATAAATATGGTAGACCAGCTATAAATTTTTCTTTCCAGTGGTCTAGCTGGCAATCTTCTCTTATTAGTAATCTTGAGAAAAATACATCTTTATACCATTTATAATGAGATAGGGTAGGGCAGCGTAGATTAGATAGCAGATCTTCCGATCTTGCTGCTAGTAAAGCTGTACTGCCTACAAAATGAAGTGTAATTGTATATATTAGAGTGTTGACAGCATCACTCTCTGTATATATTATTTCTTGGTGTTGTTCATTTCTGGCGGTCTATTGCCTAGTATTATTGAGGATTCTTTGTTTAGTTTCATCATCTACATAGAAATCCCACCATCCTCTAAACCAGCCAGTAAATCCATTGACTATTGCTTTTGCAACCTCTTGATCAGGGTTGCCTGCCATTTTATTAGCAGAAGCATACATTGTCATATGCTTCATGACATCTAATATCTTTAATTCAGATAATCCATCTATTTGCCAATTTACTATTGATCTTCCTGAGTATGATACTGCCTGTTGTATGGCATCTTCTTCCATTTGTATATCAACAGGTGTAGCTCTCTTGTGATATGGTAAAGCTGTTATTGATTTCCAATATTTTCCATAGGCTATTCTGTTTATGGTTTCAGAAATAGAGGTAGTATCCATAAATGCTTTTTCTTGATTTTGGATAGTATCTTCTATAATTGGTTCTTCTTCCTGAAGCATCATTGTTTCATGCTCAGGTAGTTTTGATTTGCCTTTGTCCGAAGACTCAGGTGGTATATTGGTAATAGTTGGAGGAGGAATATTTATTTTGGGGGAAGGTATTCCTTTAATATCTAATTGGGATAATTTTGATATTAATTGATCCATTAAGGATTTATTATTATCTCCAAGATGGAATTTATTTTTATTTTATTCTGAAGGTGGTTTGAACAAAACTGCCTTTGGTATGACTGTAGCAGAAGGCTGTTCTTTGGTAACAAGTCTTTCTATTCTTTCTGCTTGTTTACCTAAAGATTGCATATATAAATTTGTATAATTATTTTGTTCTACAATATGAGGAATTAACTATTGTTTCTTACCAAGTTCTTTGGGTAAGATTTTATATGGAGTAGTAATGATATCATATAATGATTGAGGTTGTGTAGTCTCATCCTTAATTGGGATAGCTGCTTTAAGTATAATACTTTTTTCAGGTGAATGTGTACTAGCCGTGGTAGTACCATCTGTACTGATATAAGTTTTTTCTTCTATTGTTTGAATGTTGTCAAATGAAGGAATAGTAATATTATATTGAACACATACTTCTTTTAACCATATAAAAAATCCTTGATTTAATCTTTCTTTTTTCAGGAATTTGTTATATTTTTTGTGTATTAATTCTATTAATCTTGGTTGAAATGTTTGTAGATACCATTCTCTAATATGTTTATTTTCTTTAGATAAATAATCTTTCCTGATATATTCTCTATTAACGTTTCTCCTTTTTCTTTCTAATTTGGCTGCTAAATATGCTGCTATATATTCATCTGAATATTGATCATATTGATTGTCTTTTTCTATATCATCTTCTATTTGTAAAGTTAATATTTGGAAATCTTGTAAATCTTCTAAACTAGGTTCAGGAGTATTTGCTATACTAGATTCAGGAGTGTATGTTGGGATAACAACATGATCTGTTGTTCTCCGTGTTCCTTGGAATTGTAAATCGGAACTAGGTAGGGATGAAGAAGGTTGACTAGGAGGAGGTAGTATTATAACATTCGGATTATGACAATATGATTTTCTACTTGGTATTTTATTTTTTACATTCCTTTTTCTATGAATATTAATATCATCTTGAGCTTGTAATTGTTGAAATTTTATTTCAATATTTCCATCAGGATGTTCTATTATTTGATTAGGAATATGATTTTGAGGAATTTCTTGGGGTTGATTGGCATGTTGTAATGCGCATGACTGTGGTAATAGAATATCTGACCATTTTATTGTTTTAGGAACAATCATATTAGATTTTTCCATATTTGTTTGGAATAATATGGTTTGATCTTTTTGATCGATTTTCATAATATTGGGACATAAGGTATTCATGACTTTGTAGTATATTCTATATACTATTGCTAGGTTTTGAGAACCATGCATCATATTAAAACCATGTGTTTTTAAATTTATTGTTAGTATATCTAAAATATTTAGGTCAGTTAAAGAAACAGAAAAATTGGGAAAACAATTAAAATATATTGGACCACTACAAAGGCTGGATTCAACCATGCCAAGTAGCGAGTCTGTGAAAATATTGTGTCTTGTTTCTCTTAGGCATACAAGCACTGAGGTGTTCAACCCTAATCGGGTCAAAGGTTTCACTGCTATTTGGATTAAACCGATATGTAATTATTTGTAATTATTTTCTTTGTGTTTTTCAATAATTTTCTTTGATAGTAGTTGAAAGTCTTCTTGATGTTGAGTTACAGATAGACTTTCTTCTACTGTCTTGATGGCATAGCCCATCTTAAATTTGAATGATCACTTATTATAAATGTCATGGATTGGTACCTTTGGTATATTCTAATTTTGGATATTTTCTTCAATGTCATTGATGATTATTTGTTCCTTATTTTTTACTCTAAGTGTTTGAGATGAAGTTGCATTTTTACTAGTAAGATTCCTTATTAAATTTGCCATCCGTAGGTTGTGGATAATGACAATCTGGACATTCAGGGGCCCAGCATTTTCCCTAAACGGCTCTTCTTGGCCTTGGCGGTACTTTGCAATAGGCTTTCCCTTGTCTCTTGTCTTAACTCTCGGACCAACTTTCTGGGATGTAAAATTTAACTTGGTATCCTTTTGTAAAGATGTAACTTTTATCTCTTACAGCTTATTTTGTAAAAGAAACAGGTTTACTGTTTTTGACAGTTTAACTGTTTACACAGTTCCACTGTTGGACAGTTCTACTGTTGTCACTTTGACAGTTGTACTGTATGGCTTTGATACCAACTTCGACCCGGATCTACAGTACTGTCTTTATGATCTTAATTCTTGAAATAAATTTATTTGCATATGGTTTGAAATCTTTTTCAGTAATTATTACAGTAAATAGGTGAATAAAATATTATTGTATTTAATTAGGTTTTGTAGAATCCTATAATAGTTAAGTACAAATAATATTATACAAAGACAGGGAACAACAGAAATATCTATTACTAACCACTGAGCATATGTAAATTCTCTAACTTTTATACTAAACAGTACTTTGAATTGCATAATGAAACTTTATTGATACATTGTAGCACACTATTGACAAACTATTGCAATCATACTATTGACAAACTATTATAATCACATTATTGTTCAATACAACTGAAATTTAAAAGCAAAGAAAGCAGGAAGTAAAGAAACAGTTTGTCAATAGTGTGCTACAATGTATCAATAAAGTTTCGTTATACAATTCAAAGTACTGTTTAGTATAAAAGTTAGAGAATTTACATATGCTCAGTGGTTAGTAATAGATATTTCTGTTGTTCCCTTTCTTTGTATAATATTATTTGTACTTAACTATTATAGGATTCTACAAAACCTAATTAAATACAATAATATTTTATTCACCTATTTACTGTAATAATTACTGAAAAAGATTTCAAACCATATGCAAATAATCTTATTTCAAGAATTAAGATCATAAAGACAGTATTGTAGATCCGGGCCGAAGTTGGTATCAGAGCCATACAGTGCAACTGTCAAAGTGACAACAGTAGAACTGTCCAACAGTGGAACTGTGTAAACAGTTAAACTGTCAAAAACAGTAAACCTGTTTCTTTTACAAAATAAGCTGTAAGAGATAAAAGTTACATCTTTACAAAAGGATACCAAGTTAAATTTTACATCCCAGAAAGTTGGTCCGAGAGTTAAGACAAGAGACAAGGGAAAGCCTATTGCAAAGTACCGTCAAGGCCAAGAAGAGCCGCTTAGGGAAAACGCTGGGCCCCTGAATGTCCAGATTGTCATTATCCGCAACCTACGGATGGCAAATTTAATAAGGAATCTTACTAGTAAAAATGCAACTTCATCTCAAACACTTAGAGTAAAAAATAAGGAACAAATAATCATCAATGACATTGAAGAAAATATCCAAAATTGGAATATACCAAAGGTACCAATCCATGACATTTATAATAAGGGATCATTCAAATTTAAGATGGGCTATGCCATCAAGACAGTAGAAGAAAGTCTATTTGTAACTCAACATCAAGAAGACTTTCAACTACTATCAAAGAAAATTATTGAAAAACACAAAGAAAATAATTACAAATATTTACATATCGGTTTAATCCAAATAGCAGTGAAACCTTTGACCCGATTAGGGTTGAACACCTCTGTGCTTGTATGCCTAAGAGATACAAGACACAATATTTTCACTGACTCGCTACTTGGCATGGTTGAATCCAGCCTTTGTAGTGGTCCAATATATTTTAATTGTTTTCCTAATTTTTCTGTTTCTTTAACTGACCCAAATATTTTAGATATACTAACAATAAATTTAAAAACACATGGTTTTAATATGATGCATGGTTCTCAAAACCTAGCAATAGTATATAGAATATACTACAAAGTCATGAATACCTTATGTCCCAATATTATGAAAATCGATCAAAAAGATCAAACCATATTATTCCAAACAAATATGGAAAAATCTAATATGATTGTTCCTAAAACAATAAAATGGTCAGCTATTCTATTACCACAGTCATGGGCATTACAACATGCCAATCAACCCCAAGAAATTCCTCAAAATCATATTCTTAATCAAATAATAGAACATCCTGATGGAAATATTGAAATAAAATTTCAACAATTACAAGCTCAAGATGATATTAATATTCCTAGAAAAAGAAATGTAAAAAATAAAATACCAAGTAGAAAATCATATTCTCATAATCCGAATATTATAATACTACCTCCTCCTAGTCAACCTTCTTCATCCATACCTAGTTCCGATTTACAATTCCAAGGAACACGGAGAACAACAAATCATGTTGTTATCCCCACATACACTCCTGAATCTAGTATAGCAAATACTCCTGAACCTAGTTTAGAAGATTTAAAAGATTTCCAAATATTAACTTTACAAATAGGAGATGATATAGAAGAAGACAATCAAATATGCGTGTTGTGATTTGGCTGATATGTGTATATATACGATATGTATATACAGATATGTTTGTGCATGTATGTATACAGTTGCTTGCTATCAGTTATAAACAATTATCAAGGTATATACTGTGTATGTGTATACCAATACATGCATTCTATATGCACTGATATATATATGACCATATAGACACTCATTAGCAGTATATTTATATATATATATATATAGTGTGCATATATACGATATGTATATGCTAATTTGTTTATGCACGTATGTATAAACTTGTCGTCAGTTATATATACTGATATACGCACGCACATGCACTCTTACGAATTGATAGTGCATATATACATTTCTTTATACACTGATATTTATGACCATATAGACAATTATTATCGGTTTATACAGTTACTACTGCATATATTCACTGATATGTATATACGTACACTCATATGAATATGTATAATGGGTTTATCGGTGATATATACAATTATTAGCTCAATTTGTGTACGTATTGATGTATAACAATGTTTACCATTGTTTTTAGTGTATTTTTATATACTAATGCATATAACCAAACAAAACATTAGTTATCAGCTCTATATATACTTATTAGTGTTTACAAAATACATTGACATGTGTGTGTGTATGTATATATACTGATATGTGTGTATCTGTAAAGGGCATAACTGTATATATACAGTGCATTATATGATCATAATTTGTACATTTCTATATATACATTGATGTATATGACCATATATACACTTATTATCAGTTTATACAGTTAGTAACATATATATACACTGATTTATATACTACACACACTCACACTCACACTCACACTTACACTCACACTCACACTCACCCACGCCCACGCCCACGCCCACGCCCACGCCCACGCCCACGCCCACGCCCACGCTCACACTCACACTTACACTCACACTCACACTCACACTCACACTCACATTGACACGCACAGTCACACTCGCACTCACTCACATACACTCACACTTACATACACACACTCTCACATTTACACTCATAGATATTTATACTACACATATATGCATGTTGTGTCTGGACTATTGTGTGTATATATACGATATGTATATACTGATTTGTTTATGCGTGTATGTATACAGTTGCTTGCTATCAGTTGTATACAATTATCAATATATATATACTAATATGTGCACACACATGCACCCTTACGAGTTGATAAGTGCATATATAATGTGTATGTAAACACTTATACATGCATTCTATATACACTGATATATATGATCATATAGACATATATTAACAGTTTATATATATATATATATATATATATATATATATATATATATATACAGTGTGTATATATACGATATGCATATACTGATATATTTATGCATGTATGTATAAACTTGCTATCAGTTATATATACACTGATATGCGCACGCACATGCAGCCTTACGCATTGAGTGCGCATATATACATTTTTATGTATGCTGATATAGACCATATATACATTTTTTAACAGTTTCTATTGTTATTAGCGTAGATGTACATTGATATGTATATGAATGCACAGGTAGCTGTTGCAGCCAATAAGGTTGAACATATCCCCCCCCTTCTTTTTTTATTATTTTCCTCTCAATTCTTTCTATTCGAATCATTATCTTCCGTGTAAATGATTTTTCCATATACAATTTTCCAAAATGTGATAAATTCAGGCCTTCAAGAAGGAGATTATTTCTTCTGGCTATCACCTCTAATCAGATAAGCCAAGGCAAAATTTGATATTGCTTTGTATAGAATTAGGCATAAAAATGGGTTTCTTCTCTTGATGAATTGGGTATGCTAAATACCCAATTGTGATAGTCCAATCTAAATTTTTTGTCTTATTTGTACTTGTTTCTATTATTATTGATGGGCTTCATCTTTATCGAGTTTGCTTGTAAAGCAACAAGCATGAAAGCAACTTATCATCGGGGTGGATCTCTTTACGTTATTCGTTATTTGAGATCTTGATTTTGCAAGCTTGATTTGATTAATGGTTCTTTCTTCTCTAGTATGATACTTCTCTTGCTTCTTTCATGCGAAAATGAAGTGAATTTTTTGAAACTTTAATTGTGGTTTGTAATTTTTTAAGTAACTTTTTCTTAACACACGCACACTCTTGCTTCTTTCATGCAAATATGGAATGAATTTTCTGGAGTATTACTTGTGGTTTTCAATTTCGTTAAGTAATTTTTTCTTAACACACACACATACACACACCACATACACACACACATACACACACCACGTACACACACACATACACACACCACATACACACACACACGCACACGCACGCTCACGCTCACACACTCTCGCTCAGGCTCACACTCACACTCACACACTCACACCCACACACACTCACACACATTGACACGCCCTCACACTCACACTCACACTCGGATATATAGTACACTTATATGAGTGTTGTGTATGGACTGATGTGTGACACACACACACACACACACGCTCACTCTCACACACTCTCACTCATGCTCACACTCACACACACACACTCACACCCACACCCACACACAGTCACACACATTGACATGCCCTCACACTCACACTCACACTCACACTCAGATATATAGTACACTTATATGAGTGTTGTGTATGGACTGATGTGTGCATATATGATGATATGTTTATACGTGTATGTATACAATTGCTTGCTATCAGTTATGTACAATTGTCAATGTATGTATACACTGATACGTGTATACACATGCACCCTTACGTGTTGATAAGTGCATATATACTGTGTATGTTTACACTAATACATGCATGCTATATACACTGATATATATAACATATAGACACTTATTAGCACTTTACATATATATACAGTGTGCATATTTACGATATGTATATACTGATATGTTTATGCATGTATCTATAAACTTTCTATGAGTTATATGTATACTGATATCCGCACGCACATGCACCCTTACGCATTGATAATCCATATACATTTCTATATATACTGACATATATGACCATATGGACACTTCTTATCAGTTTATACAGTTATTGGTGTTTATGTACACTGATATGTATATATTCTCACACTCATATGCATATGTATAATGAGTTTATATATACACTAATATATAAGCCCATGTATATACTTATTATCAGTGATATATATACAATTATTAGTTCAATTTGTGTATGTATTAATGTATATCAATATATACCATTCTTTTCAAAGTATATATATATACTGCTGCATGTAACCATACAATACATTAGTTATCTAGTGTGCAAAAATATATTGATATGTGTGTGTGTGATGTCTGTATATATACGATGTGTATATACGGATTTGTGTGTATGTATAAAGTGCATAAATGTATATATACAGTGCATAAGCTATACATTTATATATACAGTGCATTAATATATACATTTATATATACATTGATGTATATGACCATATATATTCATTATTAGTTTATACCTTTATTAACGTATATGTACACTGATTTATATACTACACACACACGCACTCACACTCACTCTCATCCTCACACTCACACTCACACTCACTCATACACACACACACTTAGACCCACACACTTACACACGCACTCACACTCACACTCACACTCACACTGACACTCACACTGACACTCACACTCACACTCACAAATATATATACTATCACCTGTAATTTGATTAGCCTTGGTGAAATTCCTTATTACTTTGTATAGAATTAGGCATAAGAATGGGTTTCTTCTCTTGATGAATTGGATATGCTACATACCCTATTGTGATAGTCCATGTAAATTTTTTATCTTATTTGTACTTTTTATTATTATTATTGATGAGCTTCATCTTCATTGAGTTTTCTTGTAAATCAACTAGCATGAACGCAATTTATCATCGAAGCGGATCTTTTTACGTTATTCGATATTTGAGATCTCGATCTTGCAAGCTTGATTTGCTTAATGGTTCTTTCTTCTGTAGTATAGCGCTACTCTTGCTTCTTTCATGCAAATATGGAGTGATATATTACTGCTCTTGCTTCTTTCACACTCACACTCACACTCACACTGACAAATATATATTCTCTCGCCTGTAATTTGATTAGCCTTGGCGAAATTCCTTATTACTTTGTGTAGAATTAGGCATAAGAATGGGTTTCTTCTCTTGGTGAATTGGGTATGCTAAATACCCTATTGTGATAGTCCATGTAAATTTTTTATCTTATTTGTGCTTGTTTTCATTATTATTGATGAGCTTCATCTTCATTGAGTTTTCTTGTAAATCAACAAGCATGAAAGCAACTTATCATAGAGGTGGATCTCTTTACGTTATTCGATATTTGAGATCTTGATATTGCAAGCTTGATTGTCTTGATGGTTCTTTATTCTCTATTATAGTACTTCTTTTGCTTCTTTCATGCGAATATGGAGCGAAATTTCTGGAGCTTTACTTGTGGTTTGCAATTTTATTAAGTGACTTTTTCTTAACACACATACACTTTTGCTTCATTCATGCAAAATGGAGTGAATTTTTTGGAGCTTGACTTGTGGTTTGCAATTTTATTAACTTTTTCTTTACACACACACACACCACACACACATACTCACACTCACACTCACACTCACACTCACACTAATGTATAAGACCATGTATATACTTATTATCAGTGATATATACAGTTATTAGCTCTATATGTTTACGTATTGATGTATATAAGCATAGAATACATTAGTTATCGGCTATATGTACAGTTACTAGTGTGTAAAAATATAATGATATGTGTGTGTGATGTGTATAGTGCATAGTGTGTAAAATGCATAATTGTATATATACAGTTATTAGTTTTTTAAAATATATATGTTTCTATATACATTGATGTATATGACCATATATATATTTATTATCAGTTTATACGGTTAGTAACCTATATGTTCACTGATTTATATACTACACACGCACATATATACACACAAACACACACTCACACTCACACTCACACTCACAGATATATATACTATACATATATGCTTATTGTGTTTGGACTAATGTGTATATATACGATATGTATATATTGATATGTTTATGCATCTATGTATACAGTTGATTGCTACCAATTATATATAATTATCAATGTTTGGATACACTGATATGCGCATACACATGTACCCTTACATGTTGTTAAGTGCGTATATATTGTGTTGGTTTACACTAGTACATGCATTCTGGATAGACTGATATGTATGATCATATAGACCCGTATTATCAGTTTGTATATACACTAAAGTATAAGACCCTGTATATACTTTATTATCAGTGATATATACAGTGTTTATATATATGACATGTGTATACTGATATGTTTATGCGTGTATGTATAAACTTGCTACACGCATAAACATTTCAATTATATAGACACTGATATGCACATTGTCTGTATATATACAATGTGTATGTATATTTTGATATGTGTGCACGTGTAAACTGTATATATATAGTGCACTAATATGTACATTACTATATACCAGCGTTTTAAAAAACGTCGAGTCGAACCGGACTCGCCCGGTTCGACTCGGAAATAGTGAAAAAGGAACCGGATCGCCCAAAAATCGAAAATCGTCCGGTTCTAGAGAGAACCGGATGATTCTGCACAGTGAATCGCCGATTCACTGTACGGAATCGGCGAGTCCGAACAGTGAATCGGCGATTCCGTACGGAAATTATTTTTTTTTTTTTTTTTTTTTTTTTTTTTTTTTTTTTTTTTTTTTTTTTGGTAATCCATGATAGATTTTTTTTGTAATCCATGATCGAATTTTTTGGTTTTTTGTAACCCATAATAGAATTTTTTGTAATCCATGATCGAAATGTTTGTTTTCTTTTCTTGTAATCCATGATCGATTTTTTTGTTTTTTTTTTTTTTTTTGAAACCCATGATAGAATTTTTTGTAATCCATGATCGAATGTTTTGTAATATATGATCGAAATGTTTGTTTTTTTTTTGTAATCCATGATTGAAATGTTTGTTTGTTTTTTTTTAATCCATGCTTGAATTTTTTGTTTTTTGCTTTTTTTGTAACCCATGATAGAGTTTTTTGTAATCCATGATTGAATTTTTTGTAATCCATGATCGAACTATTTTTTTCTTTTTTTGTAATCCACGATTGAATTTTTTGTTTTTTTTGTTTGTTTTTTTTTGTAATCCATGATTGAATTTTATGTAATCCATGATCGAATTTTATGTAATCCATGATTGAATTTTTTGAAAATTTGTGATTTTTTTTGTTTAATCCATGATCGAATTTTTTTTTGTAATCCATGATAGAATTTTTTGAAAATTTGTGATTTTTTTTTTAATCCATGATAGATTTTTTTGAAAATTTGTTTTTTTTTTTTTTTAATCCATATTATTCAAAGAGAAAACGAGAGAGATGATGATTCTGAGGCCACCCTATCCCAGCCATATTATTCACATATCGAGTCCCAACAGCAACAGTGTAGGGATGAGCACGAAGTACTGTAAATTAAATGCTGAATGGCGGTTCATGCAGGGAAAGAACATATCAATATTCGCATATTCATTCAAAAACATGAAAATTCTTAATGGAGTACCTTCATTTTTTATTGAATTCCTAAAAACCAATATTTATAATGAATTTTAATAATTTTTTCGGATTTTTTTGAAGCTTTATTCTGACCGATTCACCCGATTCCGATCCGGATCGCCGATTCGCCGATCCGGATCGTCGATTCGCCGATCCGGATCGGTTTTTGAAAAGCCCGATCCGGGTCACCGATCCGGTTTTTAAACCATTGCTATATACATTGATGTATAGGATCATATATACATTTATTATCAGTTTATACAATCATTAATGTTTATGTACAACATTTTATATACTAAACACACTCACACACTCACACTCACACTCACACTCACACTCATACACATACGCACACTCACACTCGCACTCACACTCGCACTCGCAGTCACTCACACTGATTGTCACATACACTCACACTCACACTCACACTCACACTCAGAGATATATATTCTACACATATATGCGTATTGTGTATGGACTGATGTGTGTATATGTACGATATGTATATACTTATATGTTTATGCATGTCTGTATACAGTTGCTTTGTATCTATTAAGTACAATTATCAATGTATATGTACATTGGTATGTACATGTACATGCACCCTTACGTGTTCATAAGTGCGTATATACTATGTATGTATACACTCATTAGCTGTTTATATATATACACAGTGTGTGTATATATACGATATGTATAAACTGATATGTTTATTTGTGTATGTGTAAACATACTCACACTCACACACTCCCACTCCTAGTCACACTCACACTCACACTCACAACTCACACAGACACTAACACTAACACTGACACTCACAGATATGTATACTACACATGCGTGGTCACAGTGTGTATATATATACGATATGTATAAATTGATATATACGATTAGTTATTTATATATATACACAGTGTGTATATATATACGATATGTATAAATTGATATGTTTATTTGTGTATGTGTAAACATACTCACTTACACTCACACTCACTCACACTCACATTCCCACTCACACACTCATACTCCCACTCCCAGTCACACTCACATTCACAACTTACACTCACTCACACAGACATTAACGTTGACACTGACACACATATATGTATACTACACATACAAATGTGTAGGGATGCATGTGCATGCGCATATCAGTGTGTATAGATAGCAAGTGTATATATATATATATATATATATATATATATATATATATATATATATATATAAGCTGCTAATAAGTGTCTTTATGGTCATATATATCAGTGTATATAAAATGTATGTATTAGTTACACATACACTGTATATATGCATTTATCAACACGTGAGGGTACATGTATGTATGCATATCAATATATATATATATATATTGATTATTGTATATAACTGATAGCAAGAAACTATATATATACACGCATAAACACATCATTATATACATATCGTATAAATATACACATCAGTCCAAACACCACTATATATGTGTAGTATTGTGCAATGTGTATATGTAGTATTTTAATGATCATATACATCAATTTATATAGAAATATATATAGCGCACTGTATATATATGTAGTTATGAACTTTACACATACACATATCATTATATACAACCGTATAAATATAGGCATCACAAATACACACATATCAATATATTTTTTACACACTAATAACTGTATATATAGCTGATAAATATTGTATTGTATGGTTATATGCATCAATATATATATATATATATATACACTTAAAATATTGGTATTTATTGCTATACACATCAATATGTATACAAATTGTGTTAAAAGCTGTATATATAATTGATAATAAGTATATACATCAGTAATTATACAAATTGTGTTAAAAATTGTACATATAACTGATAATAAGGATATGCATGGTCTTATAGATTAGTGTGTATATATATATATATATAAACACATTATACATATGCATATGAGTATGCGTATATACATATCCATGTACATATACGCTAGTAGCTGTATAAACTTATAATAAGTGTTTGTATGGCCATATATCGGTGTATATAAAAATGTATGTATGAACTTATCAATGCGTTTGGGTACATGTGCATGCACATATCAGGGTATATATAACGGATAGTGTATACATTACACGCATAAACATATCAGTATATACTGTTAATAAGTTGTCTATATGTATTACTTTATAGAATACTTGTATTAGTGTGTACATACATACATACATACTTGTAAAGTGCATAACTACATATATAAAGTGCACTTATATAAACGTTTCTATATACATTGATGTATATGGTCATATATACACTTATTATCAATTTATACAGTTATTAACGTATATGTTCATTGATTTACACACAAACACATAAATATATACATATACTACACATATATGAGTGTTGTGTATGGACTAATGTGAGTACATATATGATAAGTATATACTGATATGTTTTGCATGTACGTATACACTTGCTTGCAATCTCTTATATACACTGATACGCACATATATGCACTATTACATGTTGATGTGTATATATATACATGGATATATGCACGTACATGCACCATTACTCGTTGATGTGTGTATATATATATTTAGATATATATATATATATATATATATATATATATATATATATATATATATATATATATATATATATATATATATATTGTGTATACACTATTACATGCATTCTATATACATAAATGGTCTTTTACATTAGTGTATGTATAAACACTTTATACATATCCATATGAGTTTGCATATATACATATCAGTGTACACATACATTTATAATTATATAAACTGATAATAAATGATAAATTGATAATAAGTGTCTATATAGTCATATATATTAGTGCATGTAAAAATGTATGTTTGAACTTAACAATGCAAAAGGGTGCATTTGCCACATATCAACGTATATATAATTGATAGCATGTGTATACATACACAAACATATCAGTACATACATATCGTATATATACACACTATATATATATATACTGCTAATAAGTATCTATATGGTCATATATATCAGTGTATATAGAATGCATGCATTGATATATTACATACACAATATATATGCACTTAACAACGCGTAAGGGTGCATCTGTATGCGTATATCCTGTGCATATATACATTAATAACACGCATTTATGTGTAGTATATATATATTATGTGTTTGTATAAGGTGATAGTAAGTGTATGTATGGTCATGTACATGAATATGTATATGAATGTATATAATTTGTTCTGTATTTATACAGTTATGCACTTTATACATACACTCATTTCAATATATACACTTCGTATATATATACAAACATCACACACACAATATCAATGTATTTTTTACATACTAACAAGTGTATATATAGCTGATGACTAAAGTATTGTATGGTTATATGCATCAGTATTTATATATATATATATATATATAAATATTCACTGAAAACAATGGTATATGTTTTTATAAATCAATACATATACAAATAGTCCTAATATATATATATCACTGATAATAAGTACATTACATGGACTTATACATTAGTGTATATATACATGTGCATATTAGTGTGCCTACATGTCAGTAGAATACATATACGCTAATAACTGTATAAACTGATAATAGGTGCTTATATGGTCGTATATATCATTTAGTGTATATTGAAGTGTATGTATGTACTATCAATGCATAAGGGTGCATATGCGTGTGCATATCAATGTATATATAAAAGATAGCAGGTATATTACATACACAAACATATCAGTATATATATATATTAGATATTACACATTGTATATACCTATATAAACTGCTAATAAGTGTCTTTATAGTCATATATATTAGTACATATAGACTGCATGTATTAGTATGGACATACACAATTTATATGCACTTATCAACGTGTAAGGGTGCATGTGCAAGCGCATATCAATATATATGTACATTAATTATTGTATATAACTGATAGCAAGCAATTGTATGCATACATGCATAAACATATCAGTATATTCATATCGTAAATATACATATAACAGTGAATACACAACACTCATATATGTGTAGTTTATATAAATATATATATGTATGTGTATGTGCAAGTGGGTGTGTTTAGTATATAAATTAGTGTACATATACGTTAATAACTGTATAAATTGATAATAAGTATTTATACTGATCATATACATCAATGTATAGAATTATATATATTAGTGCACTGTGTATATGCAGTTATGAACTTTACATATACACACATATCAGTATATATACATCGTATTTATGCAGACATCACATACACATATCATTGTATTTTTTACACGTTAATAACTGATATTTAGCTTATAACTAATTTATTGTATGGTTATATATACTGAAAACAATGGTATGTAGCTATTCATCAATATGTACACAAATTATTTTAATAACTGTATATATCACTGATAATAAGTATATATATAGTCTTATACAGTAGTGTATTTATAAACACATTATACATATGCTTATGAGTGTGCGTATATACATATCAGTGTATATATACTGATAATAAGAGTCTATATGGTCATATATATCAGTTATATGGAAATGTATGTATGAATTTATCAATGTATAAGGGTGCAAGTGCGTGCGTATATCAGGGTATATATAACTGATAGCAAGTGTATACATACACGTATAAACATATCAGTATATACATATCGTATATATAAACACTGTATTATATGTAAACTGTTAATAAGTGTCTTTATAGTCATATATATCAGTGTACATAGAATGCATGCATTACTGTATAGATACATACATACACATTATTTGTACACTTATCAACGCATAAGGGTTCATCTACGTGCGCATATGAGTGTATATATATATATACATTGATAAATGTATATAACTGATCGCAAGCAAGTGTATACATACATGCATAAAATATCGTATATATACACATCAGTCCATACACAACATGCATATATATGTAGTATGTATATATATATATATATATATATATATATATATATATATATATATATATATGTGTGTGTGTGTGTATGTAAATATGTATACATATATGCAAAAATCTGTATAGATTGGTTATAAGTGTATATATGGTCATATACATCAATGTATATACATTTGTTATCAGTTATATATGCGCTCGCACATGCACCCTTACGCATTGATAACTTCATATACACATTTCTATGTGCAGTGATATATATTACCAAATAGACACTTATACAGTTATTAGCGTATATGTACACTGATATGTATATACGTACACTCATATGCATTTGTATAAAGAGTTTATATATACACTAATGTATAAAACCATGACTTATTATCAGTGATATATAGAGTTATTAGCACATTTTGTGTACGTATTGATGTATAACAATATATATCATTGTTACCAGTGTATATATATATATATATATATATATATATATATATATATATATATATATATATATATATATTGATGCATATAAACGTACATTACATTAGTTAACAGCTATATATACAGTTATTTGTGTGTAAAAAATACATCGATGTGTGTGCGTGATGTCTGTATATATATGATATGTATGTACTGATGTGTGTGTAAACTGCATAACAGTATATATATAATGCACTAATATGTGTATTTCTATCTACGTTGATATAGATGACCAGATATACATTTATTATCTGGTTATACAGTTATTAGTGTATATGTACACTGCTATATATATTTCTATATACATTGATGTATATGATCATATATATACTTATCAGTTTATACAGTTCTTAGCGTATATGTAGACTGATTTATATACTACACACACACGTATATATATATATATATTTATGAATATATATAAATATATATATATATGCTACACTGACACACATATATATACACATACATATATATATAATACACACACGCACACATAGATACACACACATATATATATATATATATATATATATATATATATATGTACTACATAGATATATATATATATATATACTACACATATACGTGTTGTGTATGGACTGATGTGTGTGTATATATGATATGTTTGTTATAATAACAGTATATATCACTGAAAATAAGTATAGACACAATCTTATAATTTAGTGTTTGTATAAACACTTTATACATATGCATATGACTGTGCGTTGATATGTACATATACATTAATAACTATATAAACTGATATTAAGTGTCCATATATATCAGTGTATCTAGAAATGTATTTATGAACTTATCATTACGTAAGGATGCACATGCGTGCGCATATCGACGTATATATAACTGATAGCAAGTTTAAACACATGTATAAACATCATTGTACATAAATCAGTGTACATATACACATTAATAGCTATATAAACATCATTAGTGTATCTATATAGGGTCATATATATCAATGTATATATAAATATATATATTAGTGCACTATAGAGATACAGTTATGCACTTTACACATACGCACATGAATGTATTTTTTAAACACTAATAACTGTATATATAGTGGATAAAAAGTGTCTATATGGTCGTATTTATCAATCTGTTTATATAGAAATGTACGTATGCACTACCAATGCGTAAGGGTGCATGTGTATGTGCATATCAGTGTATATGAACTGATAGCAAGTTTATACATACACACATAAACATATCAGTATATATGTATCTTATATATATATGCTGTATATATCTATATAAATTGCTAATAAATGTCTCTATGGTCATATATATTAATGTAGATAGAATGCATGTATTAGTGTACACATACAAGACATTAGTTATTTGCCATATATAGATGGTTATTAGTGTGTAAAAAATATATTGATATGTGTGTGTGATGTCTGTTTATATACGATGTGTATATACTGATATGTATATATAAAGGGCATAATTGTCTATATACAGTGCACTAATATATACATTTTTATATACATTTATGTATATGGCTATATATATACTTACTATCATTTTATAGAGTTACTAACGTATATGTACATTGATTTATATACACACACACACTCAGACTCAAACTCACACTCACACACATACACACTGACTCACGCACACTCTCACTCTCACTCACTCACACACACACACACTCACATTCGCACTCGCAGTCGCACTCACACTCACACTCAGATATATATACTACACATATAAGAGTATTGTGTATGGATTGATGTGTGCATATATACGATATGTATATACTGATATGTTTATGCGTGTATGTATACTTTTGCTTGCAGTTTTTGTATAAACTAATATATGTACACTGATATTTATATATGCACACTCATATGTACGTGTATAATGGGTTTATATGTACACTAATGTATATGGCCATGTATTATTATTATCAGTGATATATACAATTATTAGAACAATTTGTGTACGTATGGATGTATAGCAATATATATCATTATTTTCAGTGTATATACAGCTATTAGTGTGTGAAAAATACATTGATATGTGTGTGTGATGTTTGTATATATTCGATGTGTATATACTGATATGTGTGTATGTGTAAAGTGCATAACTGTATCTATACAATGCGTTAAAATCAATGGTTTAAAAACCGGATCGGTGACCCGGATCGGGCTTTCAAAAAACCGATCCGGATCTGCGAATCAGCGATCCGGATCGGGAATCGGGTGAATCGGTCAGAATAAAGCTTCAAAAAAATCCGAAAAAATTATTAAAATTCATTATAAATATTGTTTTTTAGGAATTCAATAAGAAATGAGGGTACTCCATTAAGAATTTTCATGTTTTTGAATGAATATGCGAATATTGATATGTTCTTTCCCTACATGAAACCGCCATTCAACATTTAATTTACATCACACAAAAGGATAAAAAAAAAATCACAAATTTTTTAAAAATTCGATCATGGATTGCAAAAAATGCGATCATGGATTACAAAAAATTCGATCATGGATTACAAAAAATTCGATCATGGATTACATAAAATTCGATCATGGATTACATAAAATTCGACCATGGATTACAAAAAAAAAAAAAAACATAAAAAAACATAAAAAAACAAAAAATTCGATCGTGGATTACAAGAACAGAAAAAAACAATTCGTTCATGGATTACAAAAAGTTCAATCATGGGTTACAAAAAAAACAAAAAAAACAAAAAATTCGATCATGGATTACAAAAATTCGATCATGGATTACAAAAAATTCGATCATGGATTACAAAAAAAAAAAAACATAAAAAAACAAAAAATTCGATCGTGGATTACAAGAACAGAAAAAAACAATTCGATCATGGATTACAAAAAATTCAATCATGGGTTACAAAAAAAAAAAAAAACAAAAAATTTGATCATGGATTACAAGTAAAAAAAACAAACATTTCGATCATGGATTACAAAAAAGTCGATCATGGATTACAGAAAATTCTATCATGGATTACATTCGATCATGGATTACATAAAATTCGATCATGGATTACAAAAAAAAAAAACAAAAAAAAACAAAAAATTCGATCGTGGATTACAAAAAAAGAAAAAAACAATTACATCATGGATAACAAAAAATTCAATCATGGATTACAAAAAACTCTATCATGGGTTACATAAAAAACAAAAAACAAAAAATTCGATCATGGATTACAAAAAAAAACAAACATTTCGATCATGGATTACAAAACATTCGATCATGGATTACAAAAAATTCTATCATGGGTTACAAAAATAAAAAATAAAAAATAAAATTCGATCATGGATTACAAGAAAAAAAAACAAACATTTCGATCATGGATTACAAAAAATTCGATCATGGATTACAAAAAATTCTATCATGGGCTACAAACAAAAAAAAAAAAAAAATTCTGTTCTTCATAGAGTCGTTTTACATAAGCGATTTTAACTCAAAAATTCACCTCTAAGTGAATAAATTACATCCAATTGAGTATATTTTCTGATAAACAACAATATAAGGAATCAAAACCCTAAATTTTTAACACATTATTTCTAATATATCATGAAAACAAAATCAAAAGGCGGAAAAAAAAAAAAAAAACAGCGGAATTTGGTTCCGCAGACATCTCAGTGTTCATATCAAATTTCTTGCTGTAATTGACCAGATTACGTAAAATTAAAAATTTTAAATCATACTAGACACAATAAAGATTAAAAACCCTAATTATTGAACTCATTATGTTCAAAATATGCCGTGAAATAAATCAAATGGCGGAAAAAAAAAAAAACCCAAAGTTCTTACCTGATTTTGTGAACCAAAGCCTTCAATCTCCAAAAAACTCTGTTTTTCTCAACGATTATCACAAATTAGTAAAAAAAGGTTTTGATTCACAGCTTTAGAATCAAAATGCCTACAAATTTTGAAAGATTCATGCCCTATTTGGCATGAAATTTCAGAAAAGGCGGAAACCCTAAACACCGAATTTTTCGTGATCCAAAAACAACAAAATTTTCCACCATTTAATCCTTTAAAAAGCTGAATAAAGCTGTTTACAGCCTGCAAATCAGATCACATGCCAAAAAAAACAAGAAAAATGATAAAAAAATGACAAATTTCAAAGAATCCGTGAAGAACACTGTGCAACCCGTGTTCTTCACGGACTCGCCGATTCCGCACAGTGAATCGGTGAGTCACTGTGCGGAATCGTCCGGTTCTCTCTAGAACCGGACGATTTCCGATTTTTCATCGATCCGGTCCCTTTTCGCGATTTTCGAGTCGAACCGGGCGAGTCCGGTTCGACTCGGCGTTTTTTAAAATGCTGGTTAAAATATATATTTCTATATATATTGATGTATCAGTTCATACAGTTAATGTATATATACATTAATTTATATACTACTCACAAATTCACTCACACTTACACTCACACTCACCACTTACACTCATACACACACTCACACCATTCACACTCACACACACTCATACACACTCACACTCACACTCATATACACTCACAGATATATATATTACACATGTTTACGTGTTGTGTATGGACTGTATGTGCATATATACGATGTGTTTATACTGATATGTTTATGCGAGTATATATACAATTGCTTGCTATCAGTTATATACAATTATCAATGTATATATACACAAATATGCACACGCACATGCACCGTTATGCGTTGATAAGTGCATATATATTGTGTATGTGTATACTAATACATGCATTATATATATATTATTAATAGTTTATATATATATATATATATATATATATATATATATATAGTGTGTCTATATAAGATATGCATATACTGATATGTTTATTATGTATACACTTGCTATCTATAAACACTGATATGTGCATGCACATGCACCCTTACGCATTGATAGTGCGTACGTACATTTCTATATATACTGATATATATTACTATATAGACATTTATTATCAGTTTATACAGTTTATGCTTTTATTGGCGTATACGTACACTGATTTTTATACTACACACATACACGCACTCACACTCACGCTCACACTCACATACACACACATTCGCACTCACACACACACACTCACACTCACACTCACTCACAATCACACTGATACTCACAAATATATATACTATCACCTCTAATTTGATATGCCTCGCGAAATTCCATATTACTTTGTATAGAATTAGGCATAAGAATGGGTTTCTTCTCTTGATGAATTGGGTATGCTAAATACCCAATTGTGATAATCCATGTTAATTTTTTATCTTATTTGTGCTTGTTTTTATTATTATTGTTGAGATTCATCTTCATCGAGTTTTCTTGTTAATCAACAATCTTGAAAGCAACTTATCATCTTGGTGGATCTCCTTAAGTCATTCGATATTTGAGATCTTGATCTTGCTAGCTTGATTTGCTTAATGGTTCTTTCTTCTCTAGTATAGTACTACTCTTGCTTCTTTCATGCAAATAAGGAGTGTATTTTTTAGAGCTTTACTTGTGGTTTGCAATTTTATTATATAATTTTTTCTTAACACACACTTGCTTCTTTCATGCAAATATGGATTGAATTTTCTGAAGCTTTACTTGTGGTTTACAATTTTATTATGTATAAAAATAGCCATATATACACTTATTTTCAATTTATACATGTATTAACGTATATGTACACTGATCTATATACATTGATGTAAATGGTCATATATACACTTATTTTCAATTTATACATATATTAACGTATATGTACACTGATCTATTTACATTGATATAAATGACCATATAAACACTTATTTTCAATTTATACATGTATTAACGTATATGTACACTAATTTATATACTACACACACACTCACTCACAAACATAAACACAATCACAGTCACAAACATATATACTAATATGCTCTCGTACATGCACCCTTACGTATTGATAGTGCATATAGACACCCTAGGTGGGTTCCATACCGCCTAAGTGGGGAGCAGGCTTTGGGCTGGGCGTTGGGTGCCTGCTTAGGCTTTTGAATCACCGCTTCTGGCTATCACCTATAATCAGATATGCTGAGGCGAAATTCTATATTAGTATGTATAGAATTAAGCATAAGAATGGTTTCTTCTCTTGATGAGTTGGGTATGCTAAATACCCAATTGTGATAATGCATCTAAATTTTTTATCTTATTTGTACTTGTTCTTATTATTATTGATGAGCTTCATCTTCATCGAGTTTGCTTGTAATTAACAAGCATGAAAGCAACTTATCATCGACGCGGATCTCTTGACCTTATAGATACTTATTAGCAGTTTATATATAATATATACCGTGTATATATACGATATGTATATACTGATATGTTTATGCGTGTATATATAAACTTGCTAGCAGTTATATGTACACTGATATACGAATGTAGATACACCCTTTTGCGTTGATAGTTCACATATACATTTCTATATACACTGATATATATGACCATATCGACACGTATTATCACTTTATGCAGTTATTAGCATATATGTACACTGATATGTATATGCACACTCATATGTCTATATATAAATAGTTTGGATATACACTAATGTATAAGACTATGTATATACTTTTTATCAGTGATGTATACAGTTAGGAGCAATTTTTGTATACGTATTGATGTATAACAATATATACCATTGTTTTCAGTGTATATATATATACTGATGCATAGTACAATACATTAGTTATCAGTTATATATACAATTATTAGTTTGTAAAAAATACATTGATATGTGTATGTGTGATATCTGTATATATACGATATGTATATACTGATGTATATGTATAAAGTTAATTACTGTATGTATATAGTGCATTAATATATACATTTCTTTATACATTGATGTTTATGATCAGATATATACTTATTATTAATTTATATAGTATATACACTTATTATTAGTTTATATAATAATAAGCCGAGGCAAAATTTCATATTTCTTTGCATAGAATTAAGCATAAGAATGGGCTTCTTCTCTTGATGAATTGGGTACGCTAAATACCCAATTATGATATACCATCTAATTTTTTTTTCTTATTTATACTTGTTTTTCTTATTGTTGATGAGTTTCATCTTCATCAAGTTTGCTTGTAAATCACAAGAATGAAAGCAACTTGTCATCGAGCCAGATCTCTTTATGTTATTCGTATTTGAGATCTTGATCTTGCAAGCTTCATTTTATTATTAGTTTATATAGTATATATACACTGATTTATGTACTACACACACACATACTCACATTCACACTCACACTCACACTCACATAAACACACTCGCACATACACACACATTGGCTATCACCTCTAATCAAATAAGCCGAGGCAAAATTTCGTATTTCCTTGCATAGAATTAGGCATAAGAATAGGCTTCTTCTCTTTATGAATTGGGTACGCTAAATGCCCAATTATGATAGACCATCTAAATTTTTTTTCTTATTTATACTTGTTTTTCTTATTGTTGATGAGTTTCATCTTCATCGAGTTTGCTTGTAAATCAACAAGAATGAAAGTAGCTTATCGAGGCAGATCTCTTTATGTTATTCATATTTAAGATCTTGATCTTGCAAGCTTCGTTTTATGCAGTTGATTGCTAGCAGTTATATACAATTATCAATGTTTGTATACACATGATATTCCCCCGCACATGCACCCGTACGCATTGATAAGTGCATATGTGCTGTGTATGTTTATAATATAGGCTGATATATATGACCATATAGGCCCTTATTATCAATTTGTATGTATATAAACTGTGTATATATACGACATGTATATCTGAAGTGTTTATGCATGTATGTATAAACTTGCTATCAATACATATACACTGATATGCATACACACATGCACCATTACGCATTGATAGTGCATACAAACATTTTTATGTACACCCTTATCAGTTTATACAGTTATTAACGTATATATACATTGATATGTTTATACGCACACTCATTTGCATATGTATAAACGGTTTATACATACATCAATGTATAAGACCATGTATATACTTTATTATCAGTGATACATAAAGTTATTAGCACAATTTGTGTACGTATTAATGTATAGTAGTATGTACTATATAAGCGTACAATACGTTACTTATCAACTATATATACAGTTATTAGTGTGTAAAAAATACGTTAATATGCGTGTGTGTGCTGTGTGTGCGTGATGTTTATATATATATGATGTGTATATTTTGATATGTGTGCATGTGTAAACTGTATATATATAATGCATTAATATGTAGATTTCTATATATATTGATGTATATGACCATATATATATTTATTATCAGTTTATACAATTATTAACGTTTATGTACACCGATTTATATACTAAACACACACTTACTCACACACTCACACTCACACTCACACTCACTCACACGGTCACACACTCACTCACACATACACATGCAGACACTCACACTAATACTCACACTCAGATATATATTCTACACCTATATGCATGTATGTATACAGTTGTTTTGTATTTGTTAAGTACAATTATAAATGTATATGTACACTTGTATATGTGCGTACATACACCTTTATGCGGTGATAAGTTCATAACTGTGTATGTATATACTAATACGTGCATTCTATTTACACTGATATATATTACCATATAGACACTCATTAGCTGTTTAGATATATATATACAGTGTGTATATATATACAATATGTATATACTGATATGTTTATTCGTGTATGTATAAACTTGTTATCAGTTATATATACATTGTTATGCGTAGGCACATGCACCCTTTAACATTGATAGTGCATACATACATTTTTATTTATATTGATATATATGACCATGTAGACTCTTATTATCAGTTTATACAGTTATTAACGTATATGTACATTGATATGTAAATATGTACACTCATATGGATATGTATAAACGATTTATATATACACTAATGTATAAAACCATGTAAACACTTATTATCAGTGCTATATACAGTTATTAGCACAATTTGTGTACGTATTGATGTATAGCAATGTATACCATTGTTTTCAGTGTATATTTATTTACTGATTCAATTATCGTTACATAACATTAGTTATCAGCTTTATATACAGTTATTTGTGTATTAAAATTACAATGTTATACGTGAGTGTGTGAGCGTTATGTCTGTATATATATGATGTATATATATTGATATGTGTGTGTATAAAGTGCATAACCGTATATATACACTTATTATCGGTTTATACCTTTATTAATATAAATGTCACTCACACAGTCACACTCACAGACATACTCACTCACGAACACACACACACACTCACATGGACACACTCACTCACTCACAGGCACATACACTCGCTCATACTCACACTCACACAACTAATGTATTGAATGGTTATATGCATCAGTATATAATATTGAAAACAATGGTATGTATTGTTGTACATCAGTATGTACACAAATTGTTTTAATAATTATATGTATTTTTGATATTAAGTATATACATGGTCTTATACATTATACATACGTATATGAGTGTGTGTATATACATATCAGTGTATATATAAGCTAATAACTGATAAACTGATAATAAGTGTCTGAAAGGTCATATATATCAGTGTGTATGTAATGTATGTATGAACTTATCTATGCATAATAAAGATGCACGTGCGTGTGCATATCAAGGTATATATAACTGATAGTAAGTGTATACGTACACGCATAATTATATCAGTATATACATATCGAATATATAAACACTGTATATGTAACTGATGGTAAGTGTATACATACATGAATAAATATATCAGTTTATACATATCGTATATTAAATACTATATGCTAATAAGTGTCTATATTATCATATATATCAGTGTATATAGAATACATGTATTATACATACTTACATACACAATATATATTTACTTATCAACGCATAAAGGTGCATCTACATGCGTTTATCAGTATATATATACATGTATAATTGTATATAACTGATAGCAAACAAGTGTATACATACACGCATAAATATATTGTAAATATGCCCACATCAGTCCATACACAACACGTATATATGTGTAGTATATATATATATATATATATATATATATATACATATACGTTAATAACTGTATAAACTGATTATAAGTGTATATATGGTCATATACATAAATATATATATACTACACATATATGCTAATGTATTTTGATATTTGTATATATATGATATGTATATACTGATATGTTTATGCGTGTATGTATACATTAGGTATCAGCTATATATATTGTTATTAGTGTGTAAAAATGCATTGATGTGTGTGTCTGTATAGACAATGTGTACATACTGATATATGTGTGTGTGAAATGCATAACTGTATATATACAGTTATGAACATATATGTATACTGATTTATATACTACACCCAGACACACATGTACTCACACTTACACTCACACTCACACTCACACACACACACTCACATCACAGTCACACACTCACAGATATATATATTACACATACATGTGTGTTTATATACGATATGTACACTGATTTATATACTACATCTATATACCCACACACACACATGTGCACTCATACTCTCACTCATACACATTCACATCTCACTCACACTCACAGATATATATATATATATATATATATATATATATATATATATATATATGTATATATATATATACGTTGTGTATGGACTGATGTATGCATATATATGATATGTGTATACTGATATATTTATGCATCTATGTATACAGTTGCTTGTTATCAGTTATTTACAATTATCAATGTATATATAAACTAATATGAACATGTACATACACCCTTGCGCGTTGATTAGTGCATATACAGTTGTAAAGGTATATGTATACTGAGTTATATACTACACCCACACACACACACGCACTCACACTCATACTCACACTCACACTCACACTCACACACTCACATTCACTATCACACACACTCATACTCACAGATATATATATTACACATATATGTGTGTTGTGTATGGACTAATGTGTGTATATATATACACATATATACGATATGTATATATTATGTATACAGTTGCTTGCTTTTAGTAATATACAATTATCAAAGTATATACGCACGCATATGCACGAACGTGCATTCCATGTACTTATTAGTAGTTTATATTTATATATAGTGTGTATAGATACGATATGCATATACTGATATGCTTATATGCTTATGTTTAAACTTGCTTTCAGTTATATATACACTGATATGCACACACATATGCACCCTTACGCATTGATAATGCTTACATATATTTCGGTGTGTGTATATATACTGATGCATATAACCATACAATACATTAGTTATTAATATGCATAAAATACAATGTGTATATACTGATAGGTGTATCTGTAAAGTGCATAACTGTTTATATACACTGCACTAATATATAGGTTTTTACATACATTGATGTGTATGACTATATATACACTATTTATCAGTTTATACGGTTATGAACGTATATGTACATTGATTTATATGGCACACACACACACTCACACTGACACTCATACTCACATATACACACTTACACTGACACTCGTACTCACACACACTCACACTTACACTCATACTCACACACACAGTCACACACACTCACTCACACACACTCACATACACTCATTCACACTTACACACAGAGACACACTCACCCACACTCACACTCACACTCACACTCATACTCACTCACACACACACACCTCACACACGCACACACAATCACACTAACACCACACTCTCAGATATATATACTACACATATGTGCGTGTTATATATGGACTGATGTGAGTATTTATACGATATGTATAAACTAATATGTTTATGCATGCATGTATATAGTTGCTCGGTATCTGTTATATACAATTATGAATGTATATATACACTGCTATGCGCATGCACATGCACCCTAACTCGTTGATAAGTGTATATATACTGTGTATGTATACACTAATACATGCATTCTATATACACTGAAATATGTTACCATATAGACACTTATTATATATATATATATACAGTGTATATATATATACGATAATATATATTGATATGTTTATGCGTGTATGTATAAACTTGTTTTCAGTTATATATACACCGATATGCGTATGCACATGCATCCTTACGCATTGATACTGCGTACATACACTTGTTTATCCATTGATATATTTGACCATATAGTCACTTATTATCAATTTTTGTTGTTACACACACACACTCACACTCACACTCACAATCACACTCGTTCACACACAAGCTCACACACTCATACTTATACTCACACTCACACTCACTCACACTCACACTCACACTCACACTCACACTCACACTTATACTCACACTCACACTCACACTCACACTCACACTCACACTCACACTTACAATCACACTCATACACATTCACACTCACACTCACACTCACACACACACTCACACACTCATACTCACACACACACACACACACACTCATACTCACACTCACACACACTCATACTCACATTGGCTCACACACTCACACATTCACACACACACTCACACTCACACTCGCACTCATAACTCACACTCACAGTCACAGTCACTGTCACAGTTACCCTCACACTCACAGATATATACTACACATATATGCGTGTTGTGCATGGACTGTTGTGTGTATATATACGAGATACATATATTGATATGTTTATGCATTTATGTATACAGTTGCTTGCTATCAGTTGTATACAATTATCAATATATATATATATATATATATATATATACTGATATGTGCACACACATGCACCCTTACGCATTGATAAGTGCGTATATATTGTGTATGCATACACTTATACATGCATTCTATATACACTGAAATAAATGACCATATAAACATATATTAACAGTTTATATATAAATATATATATATAATGTGTATATATATGATATGTATATACTGATATGTTTATACGTGTAGGTATAAACTAGCTATCAGTTATATAAACACTACTATGCGCACGCACATGCACCCTTACGCATTGATAGCGCATATATACATTTTTATGTACACTGATATTTGTTAACATATATACACTTTTTATCAGTTTCTACTGTTATTAGCGTACACGTACATTACTACGTATATGAATGCACAGGTGGCTATTGCAGCCAATAAGGTAAATGGACATATCCCCCCACCCCTCCTTTTTGATTATTTTCCTCTCAATTCTTTCCATTCGAATCATTATCTTCCATTTGAATGATTTTTCCTTATACAATTTTCCAAACTGTGATAAATTCAGACCTTAAAGAATTATTTCTTCTAGCTATCACCTCTAATTAGATAAGCTTAGGCGAAATTCTATATTACTTTGTATAGAATTAGGCATAAAAATGGGTTTCTTCTCTTGGTGAATTGGGTATGCTAAATACCCAATTGTGATAGTCCATCTAAATTTTTTGTCTTATTTGTACTTGTTTTTATTATTATTGATGAGCTTCATCTTCATCGAGTTTTCTTGTAAAGCAACAAGCATTAAAGCAACTTATCATCGAGATGGATCTCTTTACATTATTCGATATTTGTGATCTTGATCTTGCAAGCTTGATTTGATTAATGGTTCTTTCTTCTCTAGTATAGTACTTATCTTGCTTCTTTCATGCAAAAATGGAGTGAATTTTCTGAAACTTTACTTGTGGTTTGCAATTTTATTAAGTAACTTTTTCTTAATACACACACTCTTAACACACACACACTCTTTATTAAGTAACTTTTTCTTAACACACACACACTCTTTCTTCTTTCATGCAAATATGGAGTGAATTTTCTAGAGTATTACTTGTGGTTTGCAATTGTATTAAGTAACTTTTTCTTAACACACACCTCATACACACACTCACACTCACATTCACACTCACGCTCACTCTCACTCTCACTCTCACTCTCACACTTACACTCACACTCACACTTACACTCACACTCACTCTCACACTCAGACACACACATACACACTCACACTCACACACACTCACACTCACATGATCACACACACTCATACACACATTCACACTCACACTCACACTCACACTCACACTCGCACTCGCACTCACACTCACACTCACACACTCACACGCACATACTCATACACTCACACACGCTCACTCTCACACATTCACGCTCATGCTCACATTCAGACTCAGATATATAATACACTTATACGCATGTTGTGTATAGACTGATGTGTGTTTATATACTATGATATGTTTATGCATGTATGTATACAGCTGTTTGTTATCAGTTATATACAATTATCAATGTATGTTTATAATGATACATGTACGCACATGCACCCTTACGCATTGATAAGTGTGTATGTACTGTATATGTTTGCACTAATACATGCATACTATATACAAATATATATGACCATATAGACATTTATTAGCACTTTACACACACACACACATATATATATATATATATATATATATATATATATATATATATATATATATATATATATATATAGTGTACATATATACGATATGTATATACTGATATGTTTTTGCGTGTATGTATAAACTTCCTATTGGTTATATATACACTGATATGCGCCTGCACATGCACTCTTACGCATTGATAGGGCATACGTACATTTCTATATACACTGATATGTATGGCCCTATGGACACTTTTTATCAGTTTATACAGTTATTAGTGTTTATGAACACTGATATGTATATACTCACACTCATGTGCATATCTGTATTGGGTTTATATATACACTAATATATAAGTACACAATATGTATATACTCACACTCATGTGCATATCTGTATTGGGTTTATATATACACTAATATATAAGACTATATATGTACTTATTATTAGTGATATATATAACTATTAGCTCAATTTGTGTACGTATTGATGTATATCAATATATACCATACTTTTCAGAGTATATATATATATACTAATGCATATAACCATATAATACATCAGTTATAAGCTATATATACAATTATTAATATGTAAAAATACATTGATATGTGTGTGTGTGTGATGTCTGTATTTATATGATGTATATATACGGATTTGTGTGTGTGTGTAAGTGTAAAGTGCATAACTTTATATATACAATACATTAATATATACGTTGTTTTATATGACCATATATACACTAATTATTACAATATACCTTTATTAATGTATATGGACACTGATTTATATACTACACACACTCACAGTCACACTCACCCTCACCCTCACCCTCACACTCACACTCACACTCGCACTCGCACTCCCTCACTCATACACACACACTCACACACTTACACTCACACTCGCACTCTCACTCTCACTCGTACTCACACTTACACACACACACTCACACTCACACTCACACTCACACTCACACTCACAAATATATATACTATCGCTTGTAATCAGATATGCAATTGCGAAATTCCTTATTACTTTGTATAGAATTAGGCATAAGAATGGGTTTCTTCTCTTGATGAATTGGGTATATTGAATACCCTATTGTGATAGTCCATGTAAATTTTTTATCTTATTTGTACATGTTTTTTATTATTATTGATGAGCTTCATCTTCATTGAGTTTTCTTGCAAATCAACAAGCACGAAAGCAACTTATCATTGAGGCGGATCTCTTTACGTTATTCGATATTTGAGATCTTGATATTGCAAGCTTGATTTGCTTGATGGTTCTTTCTTCTCTATTATAGTATTGCTCTTGCTTCTTTCATGCAAATATAGTGTGAATTTTCTAGAGCTTTACTTGTGGCTTGCAATTTTATTAAGTAATTTTTTCTTAACGCACACACACTCTTGCTTCTTTCATGCAAATATGGAGTTAATTTTATGGAGCTTTACTTGTGTTTTGCAATTTTATTAAGGAACTTTTTCTTTACACACACACACGCACCACACACACACACGCACCACACACACGCATCACACACACATACTCACACTCACACTCACTCTCACACTCACACTCACACTAATGTATAGGAATGGGTTTATATATACACTAATGTATAAGGCCATGTATATACTTATTATCAGTGATATATACAGTTATCAGCTCTATATGTTTATGTATTGATGTATATATGCATAGAATACATTATTTATCGGCTATATATACAATCTAGTGTGTGAAAAATACATTGATGTGTGTGTGATGTCTGTATGTATACAATGTGTATATATGGATTTCTGTGTATGTGTAAAGTACATAACTGTATATATACAGTGTATTAATATTTACTTTTATGAAAATACTGTTAATGGCACAAATTAAAGCTCAAAGCATAATTTTTTACTGATAAATAAGAAGCAGAGAGTGACTACAGGACCAAGTAATCAATATTTTATTGTTGATTGTGTAAACTGTAAACTTACAGGAGCAAGCAATTGTACATATAGGATTAGTTCCCCAAACTTAATCCTTCAGCTCTGTTTCCTCAAGAAAATGAAAAGCCCTCTTCAAATTATCCCAAATCAGAGAGAAAAACCCTTTTCAAACTATCCCAAATCAGCTTTCCATTTTCCTAAATCAGCATCCCATCTTCCTTTTCTCTCTCTAAAAATCAGTTAAGGCCTCTTCCATTAGGGTTCTTTCTTTTCTCTCTCTAAAAATCACTTAGGGCTGCCCCTTCCATTAGAGTTTGTGAAAGCTATTTTCTTCTTCCTTCTTCTTGCTATAAACCCTAATGGCTATGAGCCGAGCCATATTTTCTTCTCTTCCTTTACTACGTCGTTCTTCCTTCTTCTCTTTACACAGTAAACATAGATGTAAATCCCAAATTTATATGAACTTCTTTCAACTAAAGAAATTTATAAAACTTTAACCATAGTTATGGAATGACCATAGACACCATACCATAATTAAATAACTGTCGTGACAAAACAAAAATCGTGTATTTATTTTTTGATACCTGCTAAGTAGGAGTTATGTTTAAGTATTTACTAAATAAATTTATAGTATATTTATTTGTTTTTGTATGTAATAAGTAGGTGTGATGTTTCTTAAAGTATTTAATTAGTAGATTTATATGGTACTTTTTTTTGTATATACTAATTAATTATATATTTAATATTGGTTGAGACTCACAAGACATCTAAATTAATTGACTTAATTATATTAGTCTAGTAAAGTTTTTATAGATGAATTAGTAATTGACGGTTTTGACATTATTTTTATTTTTTACAATTTCAAAATTTTTAATATGATAAATTTGTCCGATTTTTTTTATTCCGATTTTTTTAACCTAATCCGATATATTAGCGATATCTTTATATGAAGTATTTTTACCAATCCGTATTTTTTATCCAATTTTTTCATCCGATTTTCAAAATAAAAACGATTTATTTCCGATATGTATATACTGATATGTTTATGCGTGTATGCATAAACTTTCTATCAGTCATATGCACACTGATATGCACACACACATGCACCCTTACGCATTGACAGTGCATATATACATTTCTATATACACTGATATAAATGACCTTATTTATACAGTTATTAGTGTATATGTACAATGTAATGTATATACGCACACTCATATGCATATCTATAAAAGGTTTATATATACACTAATGTATAAGACCCATGTATGTACTTATTATCAGTGATATATACAGTATTGAGGTCAATTTGTCTACGTATTGATTTATAACAATATATACCATTATGTTCAATGTATATATATTTATATTGATGCATATAACCAAACAAAACATTAGTTATTTGCTTTATATATAGTTATTAGTTTGTAAAAAATACATTGATATGTATGTGTGATGTCTGTATATATACGATGTGTATATAATGATATGTGTGTATGTGTATGTACAAAGTGCATAACTGTATATATACAATGCATCAATATATACATTTCTATATATATTGACATATATGAGGATATATACATTATTTATCAGTTTATACTGTTATTAACGTATATGTATACTGATTTATATGCTACACACACACTCACACTCACACTCTCCCTTACACTCACACTCACACACACTCACTCACACACACACACACTCACACACACTCACTCACATACATACAAACACACTCACACTAACACTCACTGACACACACACTCACATTCACAAATATATATATTACACATATATGAATGTTGTGTATGGACTGATGTGTATATACGTACGATATGTATATACTAATAATTTGCGATCTTGATCTTGAAACCTTGACTTGCTTAATGGTTCTTTCTTCTTTTGTATAGTACTTCTTCTTTCATGCAAATAAGAAGTGAATTTTTTGGAGCTTTACTTGTGGTTTGCAATTTTATTATGTAACTTTTCTTAACACACACACACTTGTTTCTTTTATACAAATATGGAGTGAATTTTTTGGAGTTTTACTTGTTTCCAATTTCATTAACTTTTTCTTAACACACACACACACTCACACTCACATACTCACATCACACTCACACTCACACACACTCACACGCACATATACGCACACACTCACACACACACTTGCACTCACTCACACTCACTCACACTCACACTCACACTCACAGGTATATATAGTATCACCTCTAATCAGATAAGCCTATGCAAAATTCCATATTACTTTGTATAGAATTAGACATAAGAATGGGTATGCTAAATTTCCAATTGTGATTGTCAATGTTAATTTTTTTTCTTATTTGTACTTGTTCTTATTAATATTGATAAGTTTAATCTTCATCGAGTTTTCTTGTAAATCAACAAGCATGAAAGCAACTTATCATCGAGGCAGATCTCTTTACGTTATTCGATATTTGAGATCTTGATCTGGCAAGCTTGATTTTCTTAATAGTTCTTTTTTTTCTAATATAGTGTTACTCTTTCTTCTTTCATGCAAATACGGAGTGAATTTTTTGGAGCTTTACTTGTGGTTTGCAATTTTATTAAGTAACTTTTTCTTAACACACAACTCTCTCTTCTTTTATAACTTTTTCTTAACACACACATGCACACACACACACCACACACACACACTCACACTCACACTCGCACTCGCACTAATGTATAAGTATGGGTTTGTATGTACACTACTGTATAAGACCATGTATATATACCTATTATCAATGATATATACAATTTTTTCTCTATATGAGTTGGGTATGCTAAATACCCAATTGTGATAGTCCATGTAAATTTTTTTTCTTATTTGTACTTGTTTTTATTAATATTGATGAGCTTCATCTTCATCAAGTCTTCTTGTAAATTAACAAGCATGAAAGCAACTTATCATCGAGGCGGATCTCTTTACGTTATTCGATATTTAAGATCTTGATCTTGATCTTGCACGCTTGGTTTCCTTAATGGTTCTTTCTTCTCTAGTATGGTATTGCTCTTTCTTCTTTCATGATACGGGATGAATTTTATAGAGCTTTACTTGTGGTTTGCAATTTTATTAAGTAATGTTTTCTTAACACACACAATCTCTTGCTTCTTTTATTCAACTATGGAGTGAATTTTTTGGAGCTTTACTTGTGGTTTGCAATTTTATTTACATTTTCTTAAGACACACAGCCCGCACACACACTCACACTCACACTCACACTCCCACTAATGTATAAGAATGCGTTTGTATATACGCTTCTGTATAAGACCATGTATATACCTATTATCAGTGATATATACAGTTATTAGCTCAATTTGTGTATGTATTGATGTATAGCAGTACATACCATTGTTTTCAGAGTATATATATGTACTGATGCATATAACCATATAATAAATTAGTTATTAGCTATATATACAGTTACTAGTGTGTAAAAATACATTGATATGTGTGTGTGTGATGTCTGTATATATACGATGTGTATACACGTATTTGTGTGTGTGTAAAGTACATAACAGTAAATTTTCAGTGCATTACTATATACATTTCTATATACATTGATGTATACACTTTTTATCAGTTTATACATTTATTAATGTATAATGTACATTGATTTATATACTATACACACACACATATGCATTCATACTCACACTTACACTCACACTCACACTTACACTCTCAATCACACTAACACTCACACTCACGCACACGTACACACACACTCACACTCACACTGATATCGTACACACATGCACCCTTACGCATTGATAGTGCATACATATATTTCTCTATACACTGATATGTATGACCATAGAGATACTTATTATCAGTTTATATAGGTATTAGTGTATATGTACATTGAAATGTATATACCTACACTCATATGTATATGTATAAAGGGCTTATATTTACACTAATGTATTAGACCATGTGTATACTTATTATCAGTGATATATACAGTTATTAGCTCAATTTGTATATGTATTGACGTATAGCAATATATACCATTGTTTTCAGAGTATATATATATACTGATATATATAACTATATAATACATTACTTATTTGCTATATATACAATTTCTAAGGTGTAAAAATTCATTGATATGTATGTTTGTGTGTAATGCCTATATATATACGATGTGTATATACGGATTTCTGTGAATGTGTAAAGTGCATAACTGTATATATAGAATGCGTTAATATATACATTTCTATATATATTGATGTAGATGACCATCAATACACTTATTATCAGTTTATACCTTTATTAACGTATACGTACACTGATTTATATATTACACACACACACACGCTCTCATACTCACACTCACACTCATACATACACACACACACTCGCACTCACACACACACTCACACTCGCACTCACACTCACACTTACACTCTCACTCACACTTACACTCACACTCACGCACATGTACACACACACTCATACTCGCACTGATATCATACGCACATGCACCCTTACGCATTGATAGTGCATACATATATTTCTATATACACTGATATGTATGACCATATAGATACTTATTATCAGTTTATACAGTTATTAGTGTATATGTACATTGAAATGTATATACATACACTCATATGCATATGTATAAAGGGCTTATATTTACACTAATGTATTAGACCATGTGTATACTTATTATCATTGATATATACAGTTATTAGCTCAAGTTGTATATGTATTGATGTATAGCAATATATACCATTGTTTTCAGAGTATATATATATACTGATATATATAACTATATAATACATTACTTATTTGCTATATATACAATTTCTAAAGTGTAAAAATACCTTGATATGTGTGTGTGTGTGTGATGTCTATATATATACGATGTGTATATACGGATTTCTGTGTATGTGTAAAGTGCATAACTGTATATATAGAATGCATTAATATATACATTTCTATATACATTGATGTATATGGCCATCTATACACTTATTATCAGTTTATACCTTTATTAACGTATACGTACATTGATTTTTATATTACACACACACACGCTCTCATATTCACACTTACACTCACACTCATACATACACACACACACTCGCACTCACACACACACTCACACTCGCACTCGCACTCACACTCCTCACACTCACACTCACACTCATGCTCACGTCCACACTCACACTCATACTCACGCTCACCCTCACACTCATGCATAATCACACTGACACTCACAAATATATATACTATCACCTCTAATATGATATGCCTCGATGAAATTCCATATTACTTTGCATAGAATTAAGCATAAGAATGGGTTTTTTCTCTTAATGAATTGGGTATGCTAAATACGCAATTGTGATAACTCATGTTAATTTTTTATCTTATTCATACTTGTTTTTATTATTATTGATGAGCTTCATCTTCATCGAGTTTTCTTGTAAATCAACAAGCCTGATGCAACTTATCATCAAGGAGAATCTCCTTATGTTATTCAATATTTGATATCTTCATCTTGCTAGCTTGATTTGCATAATGGTTCTTTCTTCTCTAGTATAGTACTGCTCTTGCTTCTTTCATGCAAATATGGTGTGAACTTTCTGATGGTTTCCATGTGGTTTGCAATTTTATTATGTAACTTTTTCTTACACACACACATATGCACACCAAACACACACACATACTCACACTCACACTAAGGTATATGACCATGTATATACTTATTATCAGCTATATATACCGTTATTAGCCCAATTTGCGTATGTATTGTTGTATAACAATATATATCATTTTTTTCAGAGTGTATATATATATACTGATGCATATAACCATACAATACATTAGTTATTCAATTTATATACAGTTACTAATGTGTAAAAATACATTGATATGAATATGTGTGTGTGTGACGTTTGTATATATAGGATGTGTATGTACGAATTTGTGTGTATGTGTAAAGTGCATAATTGTTTATATACAGTGAATTAATGTACACATTTCTATATATATTGATGTATATGACCATATATAAACTTATTATCAGTTTATACATTTATTAACGTATATGTACACTGATTTATATACTACACACACGTACTCACACTCACACTCACACTCACACTCATGCACACGCACTCACACTCACACTCATGCACACGCACTCACATTCACACTCACACGCGCACTCACACATATACACACGCACTCACACATGCACTCATACACGCACACTCACACTCACACTCACACTCACACTCACTCAAACTCACACACACTCACACTCACACTCACTGATATACATACTATCACCTCTAATCTGATAAGCCTAGGAAAAATTCCATATTACTTTGTATATAATTAGGCATAAGAATGGGTATATTCTCTTGATGAATTGGGTATGCTAAATACCCAATTGTGATAGACCATTTAAATTTTTTTTCTTATTTGTACTTGTTTTTATTAATATTGATGAGCTTCATCTTCATCGAGTTTTCTTTTAAATCAACAAGCGAGAAAGCAACTTAACATCAAGGTGGATCTCTTTACCTTATTTGATATTTGAGATCTTGATCTTGCAAGCTTAATTTGCTTAATGGTTCTTTCTTCTCATGTATAGTACTGCTCTTTCTTCTTTTATGCAAGTACAGAGTGAATTTTCTAGAGCTTTAGTTGTGGTTTGCAATTTTATTAAGTAACTTTTTCTTAACACACAAAGCTTCTTTCATGTAAATATGGAGTGAATTTTTTGGAGCTTTAGTTGTGGTTTGCAATTTTATTAAGTAACTTTTTCTTAACACACACACACACCACACACACACTCACACTCATACTAATGTATAAGAATGGGTTTGTATATGCACTACTGTATAAGACTAAGTATATACCTATTATCAGTGATACATGCAATTATTAGCTCAATTTGTGTATGTATTGATCTATAGCAACGTATATCAGTGTTTTCAGAGTTTATATATATACTGATGCATATAACCATACAATAAATTGTTATCAACTATATATAAAGTTACTAGTGTGTAAAAATACATTGATATGTGTGCGTGTGATGTCTGTATATATACGATTATATATATGGATTTGTGTGTATGTGTAAAGTGCATAACTGTATATTTTCAGTGCATTATTATATGCATTTCTTTATACATTGATGTACATGACTATATATACACTTATTATCAGTTTATACATTTATTAATGTATATATACACAGATTTATATACTACACACATATACACGTACTCACACTCACAATCACACCAACACACATACACACACTCACACTCACACTCACACACATACACACACTCACACTCACACTCACACTGATATGCACTTGCACATGCACACTTATGCATTGATAGTGCATACATAAGTTTCTATATACACTGATGTGTATGACCATATAGACACTTATTATCAATTTATACAGTTGGTAGCGTATATGTATATTGAAATGTATATACATACACTCATATGCATATATATAAAGGGTTTATATATACACTAATGTATAAGACCATGTATATGCTTATTATCAATGATATATACAGTTATTAGCTCAATTTGTGTACGTATTGATGTATAGCAATATATACCATTGTTTTCAGTGTATTTATATTTACTGATGCATATAACCATACAATACATTAGTTATCTACTGTATATATAATTATTATGTGTGTGTGTGTGATGTCTGTATATATACGATGTGTATATACTGATATATGTGTATTTGTAAAGTGTATAATTGTATATATACAGTACATTAATGTATTCATTTCTATTTATATTGATATATATGACGATATATGCAGTATTTATCAGTTTATACAGTTATTAGTATAAATGTACATTGATTTATATACTACACACACACTCACACTCACGCACAATCATACTCCCACCCACACTCTCTCTCACACACACTCACACTCACACTTATACACACACACACTCATACTCGCACTAACACTCACACTCACACTAACATTCACTCACACACACACTCACACAGACTAACATACTCACACATTCACACACACACCCACACTCACACTCACGATCACACTCACTCGCAGGCACACTCACACACTCTCACATACACTCACACACTCACACTCACACTCACACTCACACTCACACTTCCACTCCCAGTCAAACTCACACTCACCCTCACACAGACACACTCACAACTCACTCACACACAAACACTAGCACTGACACTCACAGATATGTATACTATACATGCGTGGTATGTATGGACTGATGTGTGCATATTTACGATATGTATATGCATATCTTTTTGCGTATATCTATACTATTGCATACTATCAGTTATATGCAATTGTCGATGTATATATACACTGATATGCACACGCACATGTACCCTTACGCGTGCATAAGTGCATATATAATGTGTATGTATACACTAATACATGCATTCTATATACACTGACATATTTGACCATATTGACACTTATTAGTAGTTTATATGTATATATGGTGTGCATATAAATGATATGTATTTACTGATATGTTTATGTGTGTACGTATAAACTTTCTATCAGTTATATATGCACTGATATGCGACACACATGTGCACGCTCACCCATTGATAGTGCATACATTCATTTCTGTGTACACTGATATATATGACCATATATAACACTTATTATCAGTTTATACACTTATTAGTGTATATGTACAATGAAATGTATATACGCACATTCATATGCCTATGTATAAAGGGTTTATATGTACACTTATGTAAAAGACCATATATATATTTATTATCAGTGATATATACAGTTATTTGCTCAATTTGTGTACGAATTGATGTATAGCAATAGAGACCATTGTTTTCAGTATATATATACATACTGATGCATATAACCATATAATACATTAGTTATCTGCTATATGTATAGTTATTAGTATATAAAAAATATATTGATATGTGTGTATGTATGTGTGTGATGTCTGTATATATACGTTGTGTATATATTGATATGTGTGTATGTTTAAAGTGCATAACTGTATATATACAGTGCATTAATATATACATTGGTATATATGACGATATATAGAGTATTTATCAGTTTATATAGTTATTGACATATATGTATACTACACACACACTCGCACTCATACTCACACTCACACTCACCCACACATGCACACTGACACTCACACTCACACTCACACTCACACTCACACTCACACTCACTCACACTCACACTCACTCTCACACTCATGCTCACACTCACACTCACACTCACACTCACACTCACACTCACACTCACACTCACACACACTCACACTTACACTCACACTCACACTCACACTCACACTCACTCACAAATATATATACTACACATATATGCGTGGTGTGTATGGACTGATGTGTGTATGTATAATACGATATGTATATATTGATATTGTGATGTGTGTATGTATACAATTGCTTGCTATCAGTTATTATACAATTATCAATATATGTATGCACTGATATGCGGACACACATGCACCTTTACGCGTTGATAAGTGCATATATACTGTATGCACTAATACATGCATTCTTTATATACTAATATATATGACCATAAGGACTTATATTAGCAGTTTATATATATACAGTGTGTGTATGTTCGATATGTTTATGCGTGCATGTATAAACTTGCTGTCTGTTATATATAACCATGGTATGCGCACGCACACCCTTACGCATTAATAGTGCATATATATATTTTTATATACACCGATGTTTATTACCATACATACACTTTTTATCAGGTTATACAGTTATTAGTGTAGATGTACATTGATATGTATATGAATGTAGAGGTGACAGTTGCAGCCAACAAGGTAAAGGGACAGATCCCCCTGCCTCCTCCTTTTTTATTAGTTTTCCTCTCAATTCGTACCATTCGAATCATTATCCTCTTTGTGAATGATTTTTCCTACCATATACAATTTCCAAATTGTGATAAAATCAGGTATTAAAGAAGGAGATTATTTCTTCTGGCGATCACGTCTAATCAGATAAGCCTAAGCGAAATTCCATATTACTTTGTATAGAATTAGGCATAAGAATGGGTTTCTTTTCTTGACGGATTGGGAATGCTAAAATAGCCAATTGTGATAGTCCATCTAAATTTTTTATCATATATTTGTACTTGTTTTTATTATTGTTGATGAGCTACATCTTCATTGAATTTGCTCGTAATTCAACAACCATGAATGCAACTTATCATCGAAGCGGATCTCTTTACAGTTTTCGATATTTGAGATCTTGAACTTGAAAGCTTGATTTGCTTAATGGTTCTTTCTTCTCTAGTACAATACTGCTCTTGCTTCTTTCATGCAAATACGGAGTGAATTTTCTAGAGCTTTACTTGTGGTTTGCAATTTTATTAAGTCCCTTTTTCTTAACACGCACACACACACACCACATACACACACACACTCACACACACACACACACAAACTAAAACTCACACTCACACTCATACTCACACTCACATTCACACTCACACTCTCACACACACACACTCACACTTACACGCACATTCACACTCACACACACATTCACACTCACTCTCACACTCACAATGTGCATATAAACAACATGTATATACTGATATATTCAGTGTGCATATAAACGATATGTATATATTGATATGTTTATACGTGTATATATAAACTTGCTATTAGTTATATAGACACTAATATGCGACGCACAAGCACCTTTACGCATTGATAGTGCATGCATACATTTCTATATACACTGATATATATGACCATATAGACACATATTATCTATTTATATAATTAGTGTATATGTACACTGAAATGTATATACGTACATTCATATGCATATGTATAAAGGCTTTATATATACACTAATGTGTAAAGTGCATATAGTTTTATATATACAGTGCATTAATATGTAAATTTCTTTATACATTGATATATATGACCATATACACTTATTTCTCTTGCTTCTTTGATGCAAATATGGAGTGAATTTTTGGGAGCTTTACTTGTGGTTTGCAATTTTATTTCTTGACACGCACACACTCTTGCTTCTTTCATGAAAATATAGAGTGAATTTTTTGGAGCTTTACTTGTGGTTTGTAAATTTTATTAACTTTTTTTTAACACACACACACACACCCCACACATAAACACTCACACTCACACTCATACTCACACTCATACACACACTCATACACTCTCACACACACACTCACATACACACTCACACTCACACTCACTCACTCACACACACTGACACTCACATTTACACTCACTAATATATACTACACATATTTGCGTTGTTGTGTATGGACTGAGTGTGTTTATATATGATATGTATATATATTGATATGTTTATGCGTGTATATATACAGTTGCTTGCTATCAATTATGTACAATAATCATTTTGTACATGCACTTATATGCGCACGCACATGCACTCTTATGCGTTGATAACTGCATATATAGTGTCTATGACGCATTCTTTATACACTAATATATTTAACCACATTGACATATATTAGCAGTTATATATATACAGTGTGTATATATACGATATGTATATACTGATATGTTTATGCGCGTATGTATAAACTTGCTATCAGTTGTTTATGCACTGATAAGCGCGCGCACTTGCACCCTTACGCATTGATGGTGCATATGTACATTTTTATATACACTGATATATATGACCATATCGATACTTTTTATCAATTTATACAATTATTAGCGTATATGCACATTGATATGTATATGAATGTACAGGTGGCTATTGCAGCCCATAAGGTAAATGAACAGATCTCTAATAAAGTACTACTCTTGCTTCTTTCATGCAAATATGGAGTGAATTTTTCTTATAGAGTGAATTTTTTGGAGATTTACTTGTGGTTTGCATCTTTATTAACTTTTTCTTAACACACACACTCTTTCTTCTTTCATGCAAATAGGGAGTGAATTTTCTTGAGCTTTACTTGTGGTTTGCAATTTTATTAAGTAACTTTTTCGTAACACACATATACACACACTCACACTCACACTCACATTCACATTCACACTCACACACTCACACACACTCACACATATACACGCTAATCTGACAAGCCTAGGTGAATTTCCATATTACTTTGTATGAATTAGGCATATAAATGGGTTTCTTCCCTTGATGAACTGAGTATGCTAAATACCCAATTGTGATAGTCCATCTAAATTTTTTATCCTACTTGTATTTGTTTTTATTACTATTGATGAGCTTCATCTTCATCGAGTTTGCTTGTAAAATCAACAAGCATGGAAGCAACTTATCATCGAGGTGGATCTCTTTACGTTCTTCGATATTTGCGATCTTGATCTTGCAAGCTTGATTTGCTTAACGGTTCTTTCTTCTCTAGTATTGTACTGCACTTTCTTCTTTTATGCAAATATGGAGCGAATAAAATTACAAACCACAAGTAAAGCTCCAAAAAATTAAGTGACTTTTTCTTAACGCACACACATTCTTGCTTCTTTCATGCAAATATGGAGTTAATTTTTTGGATCATTACTTGTGGTTTGCAATTTTATTAACGTTTTCTTAACTATACAATACATTAGTTGTCAGCTACATATACAGCTGTTAGTGTGTAAAAAATATATTGTTATGTGTGTATGTGTGTGCGTGATGTCAGTATATATATGATGTGTATATACTGATATGTGTATATGTGTAAAGTACATAACTGTATATATACAGTGCACTAATATATACATTGATGTATATTACTATTTTTACATTTATTACCAGTTTATATAGTTATTAAAGTATATGTATACTGATTTATATACTATACACAAACTCATACTCATACTCACACTCACAGACTCACACTCATACTCACACTCACACACACACTCACACTCACACTGACATACTCAAATTGACCCTGACACTGACACTCACACAAACACACACTCTCACTCCCACTACCACTCAAAGTCACACTCACACTCACTAACCAATATATATATTACACATATGTGTTGCATTTGGACTGATGTGTGCATATATACGATATGTATATACTGATATGCTTATGCGTGTATGTATACAGTTGCTTGCTATTAGTTTTGTATAATTATCAATGTATATATACATCGATAAGCACATGCACATGCACGCATACGCATTGATAAGTGCCAATATACTTTGTATGTATACACTAATACGTGCATTCTAGATACACTAATCTATATATGACCATATAGACACTTATTAGCTGTTTATATATATATATGTATATATATACAGTGTGTATGTATATACGATATGTTTATATTGATATGTTTATGCATGTATGTATAAACTTGCTATCACTGATATATACACTGTTATGTGTACGCACATGCATCTTTTCGTATTGATAGTGTATACATACATTTCTATATACACTAATATATATGACCATATAAACACTTATTATCAATTTATAATGTTATTAGCGTATATGTTTATATAAACGCACACTCATGCATATGTATAAAAGGTTTCTTTATATACTAATGTATAAGACTATGTATATAGCTATTATCTCTAATATATATAATTATTATCTGTGATATATACAGTTATTAGCACAATTTGTGTTTGTATTTATGTATTGTTATATATTGCATTGTTTTTAGTGTATATATATACTAATGCATATAACCTTACAACACATTAGTTATCAATTATATTTACAGTTATTAGTGTGTAAAATAAACCTTGATATGTGTGTGTATGTGTTTTCTGTATATATATTCGATGAGTATATATACTGATATGTTTGTTTGTAAAGTGCATAACTGTATATATACAATGCATTAATATAAACGTTTCTATATACATTGATATATATGACCATATATACACTTATTATCAGTTTATACAGTTGTTAACCTATACGTACACTGATTTATGTACTACATACACACTCACACTCATATTCACTCATAGATATATATACTACACATATATGCGTGTTGTGTATGGACTGATGTGTATATATATACGATATGTATATACTGATATGTTTATGCATGTACATATACAGTTGCTTGCTATTAGTTATATACAATTATCAATGTATATATACATTTATATGCGCACGAACATGCACCCTTACGCGTTGATAAGTGTATATATAATGTGTTTGTATACACTAATACATGAATTCTATATGCACTGATGTATATAATCATATAGACCTTTATTAGCAGTTTATGTATCTATATATACGATATGTATATACTGATATGTTTATGTGTATATGTATAAAATTGCTATCAGTTATATATATACTGATATGCGTATGCACCTGCACCCTTACAAATTGATAGCGCTTACATACATTTTTATATACACCGTTATCAGTTTATATAGTTATTAACGTATATGTACGTTGATAGGTTTGTATACACACTCATATGCATATGTATAAATGGTTTGTATATAAACTAATGTACAAGACCATGTATATACTTATTATCACAATTGGTGTACGTATTGATGTGTAACAATACATACCAATGTTTTCAGTGTAATTTTATATATACTGATGCATATTACCTTACAATACATTAGTTATCAGCTATATATACAATTATTAATGTGTGAGAAATACTTTGATACGTGTATGTGTCTACGTGATATCTGTATATATATGATGTGTATATACTGTTATGTGTGTATGTGTAAAGTGCATAACTGTATATATACAGTGTTCTAATATATACATTTTTATATACATTAATGTATATGACAATAATACACTTATTATCAGTTTACATAATTTTTAACGTATATATACACTGATTTATATACTAAACACACAAACACTCGCACTCACACTCGCACTCGCACTCACACTAGTACTTGCACTCACACACACACTCGCACACATGCACACGCATTGATAAGTGCATATATACTGTGTATGTATACTATATAGACCCTTATTATCAGTTTTTACATATATATAGTGTAAAAATATATACGCTATGTATAAACTTGCTATCAGTTATATATACACAGATATGCACATGCGCATTCATTCTTACACATATAGTGTATACATACATTTTTATATACACTGATATATATGACCATATAGACAGTTATCATCAGTTTATACAATTATTAACGTCTATATACACTGATATGTATATACGTACACTCATATGTATATGTAGAAAGTATTTAAGTATATACTAACGTTTAACCATGTATATACTTATTATCAGTGATACATACAGTTAGCACAATCGGTGATACTGATGCACATAAATATATATTACACATATACGTATTGTGTATGGACTGATGTGTGTATATATACGATATGTATATACTGATTTGTCTATACATGTATGTATAACTTGCTATCAGTTATGCACCGATATCCGTAGGTACATGCACCCTTACGCGTTGATAAGTGCATATATACTGTGTATGTATATATTAATACATGCATTCTAAATACATTGATATATATGACCATATAGACCCTTATTATCAGTTTATATATATATATATATATATATATATATATATATATATATATATATATACGATATGTATATATTGATATGTTTATGAGTGTTTATATACACACTCACACTTAGACTCACAAAAATATATACTACACATATATGCGTGTTGCATATGGATTGATGTGTGTATATATGCAATATGTATATGCTGATATGTTTATGCGTGTACATATACACTGCTATGTATACGTGCATTCTATATACACTGATATAGATGACCATGTAGATACTTATTAACCGTTAATATATATATAGTGTGTATATATATACGATATGTTTATGCGTGTATGTATAAACACTTGCTATCAGTTATATATACACTGATATGCACACGCACATTCAACCTTACGTGTTGATAAGTGCAGATATATTGTGTATGTATACACTAATACATGCATTCTCTATACACTGATATATATATGACCATAAAAACCCTTATTAGCAATTTTTATATATATATATTGTGTATATGTACGATATTTATATATTGATATGTTTATACGTGTACGTATATACTTGCTATCAGTTATATATACACTGATATGCGCACGCACATGCACCATTATGTATTGATAGTGCATACTTACATTTTTATTTACATATTTATATATGACGATATGGACACTGATTTTCTGTTTATACTATTATTAGCGTATCTGTGCACTAATATGTTTATATGCACGCTCATATTCATATGTATAAACGGTTTATATATAAATTAATGTATAAGACCATGTGTATACTTATTAACAGTGACATATACAATTATTAGCACAATTTGTGTATGTATTGATGTATAGCAATATATACCTTTGCTTTCAGTGTATATATCTATACTGATGCATATAACCATATAATACATTAGTTATCAGCTATATATACAGTTATTAATGTATAAAAAATACATTGATATGTGTGTATGTATGTGTGTGATGTCTGTATATATACGTTGTGTTATCAGCTATATATATTGTTATTAGTGTGTAAAAATGTGTGATGTCTGTATATATACGATGTGTATATACCGATATGTGTGTGTGTAAAGTACATAACCGTATTTATACAATGCATTAATATAAATATTTTTTTATACATTGATGTATCAGTTTATACAATTATTAACATATATGTACACTGATTAATGTATTACACGCACACACATACACACTCACACTCACAGTCACACTCACTCACACTCATAGTCACACTCACTCACACTCACACTCACACTTACAGTCACTCACACTCGCACTGATACACACTCACACTCAGATATATGTACTACATATATTTATGTGTTGTGTATGGACTGATGTGTGTATATATATATGCTGTGTATACTGATATGTTTATGCAAGTTTGTATACAGTTTCTTGTTATCATTTATATACAATTATCAATGTATATATACATTGATATGCGCACGCCCATGCACCTTACGTGTTGATAAGTGCATATATACTTTGTTTGCGTAAAATATTACATGAGTCATATATACACTGATATATATGACAATAGAGACACTTATTAGCAGTTTATATATATATATATATATATATATATATATATATATATATATATATGCAGTGCATATATAAAATATATGTATATACTGATATGTTTGTGTGTATATATATACACTGATATGCGCACGCACATGTACCCTTACATATCGGTAGTGCATACATTAATTTCTATATACTCTGATATGTATAAAGGGTTTGTACAGTAATTAGCGTATATTTGTATACATACTGTTTATACAGATATTAGTGTATATGTACACTCATATGCATATGTATAAAGGGTTTATACATACACTAATGTAAATGGCCATGCATATACGTATTATCAGTGATATTTATACAGTTAGTACAACAATTTGTGTACGTATTGATGTATAGCAATATATTGGTAGTGCATACATCAATTTCTATATACACAGATACATTCATTTCTATATACACTGATATGTATAAAGGGTTTATACAGTAATTAGCGTATATTTACATACATACTGTTTATACAGATATTAATGTATATGTACACTCATATGCATATGTATAAAGGGTTTATATATACACTAATGTAAAAGACATTGTATATACTTATTATCAGTGGTATTTATATAGTTAGTAACACAATTTGTGTACACCATTGTTTGCAATGTATATATATATACTGATGCATATAACCGTACAGTACATTAGTTATCAGCTATATATATTGTTATTAGTATGTAAAAAATACATTGATGTGTATGTGAGAGTGTGACGTCTGTATTTATGCAGTGTACTAATCTTATATTTTTATATACATTATTTTTATACACATTATCGGTTTATACAGTTATTAACGTATATGTACAATGATTTATATATTACACATTCACACTCACACTCATACTCACACTCACAATCGCACTCACATTCACAGATACACATATATGTATGTTGTATATATACGATATGTATATACTGATATATTTATTCGTGTATGTACATGCACCCTTATACGTTGATAAGTGCATATATATGGTGCATGTATACACTAATATCTGCTTTCTGTATATATTAACATATATGACCTTATATACATTAATTAGCATATTATATATGTATATATGTATATACAGTTTGTATATATAAGATATATACTGATATGTTTATGTATATATATATATGTATACACTTCCTATCAGTTATATATACACTGATATACGCATGCACATGCATCTTTACGTATTGATAGTGCATACATACATTTCTATATACACTGATATATATGACTATATAGACACTTATTATCAGTTTATACTGTTATTAATATATATATGTGTACATACAGGTTATACAGTTATTAGCGTATATGCACACTTGTATGCATATGTATAAAGGGTTTATATATACATTCATGTATAAAACCATGTATATATTTATTATCAGTGATATATACAGTTAGTAGCACAATTTGGGTTCGTGTTGATTTATAGCAACATATGCCATTGTTTTCAGTATATATATACATATACTAATGCAAGTTATCAGCTATATATACATTTCTTAGTGTGTATAAAATACATTGATGTGTGTGTGTGAGTGTGAGTGTGTGTGATGTCTGTATTTATGCAGTGCACTTTCTACATATTTTTATATACATTGATCTTATGATGCTATATAAACTTATTATTAGTTTATACGGTTATTAACATATATGTATACTGATTTATATACTACACAGACATACACTCACACTTGCACTCAAACACACACTCACACTCACACTTACACATTCACTGATATATATGCTATACATATGTGCATATGTATGTATAATATGTATTTACTGATATGTTTATGCATGTATGTACACAGTTGGTTGCTATTAGTTACATATAATGTGTATGTATATACAGTACATGCACCATTACGCATTGATAAGTGTATATATACTATGTATGTTTGCACTAATACAAGCATTCTTTATACGTTGATATATGACCATATCAACACATATTAGCAGTTTATATATATATATATATGCAATATGTTTATATATCAATCAGTGTATATAGAAATGTATGTATGCACTACCAATGCATAAGGGTACATGTGTGTGTGCATATCAATGTATATATAACAGATAACAAGTGTATACATACACACATAAACATATCAGTATATACATATCTTAGATATTACACACTGTATATATCTATATAAACTGCTAATTAGTCTTTTTATGGTCATATATATCAGTGTATATAGAATGCATCACATTAGTGTACAGATACACATTATATATGCACTTATCAACACGTAAGAGTGCATGTGTCAACGCATATCAGTGTATATAACATTGACTATTGTATATAACTGATAACAAGCAAGTTTATACATACACGCATAAACATATCAGTATATACATGTCGTATATATACGCATAATAGTCTATACATAATACGTATATATATGAGCATATATATATGTATGTGTGTGTAGTATATAAATCAGTGTACATATACGCTAATAACTATATAAATTGATAATAAGTATTTATATGATCATGTTACATCAATGTATATAGAAATGTATATATTAGTATACTGTATATATGCAGTTATGAACTTTACACATACACACATATCAGTATATACACATTGATATATACAAACATCACATACACATATCAATGTATTTTTAACACACTAATAAATGTATAAGTAATTTGTATATATATACTTAAAAACAGTGGTATATATTGCTGTACATCATTATGTACATAAATTATTTTAATAACTGTATCTATCACTGATAATAAGTATATACATGGTCTTATATATTAGCATATATGTAATTATAGATATGCATATGAGTGTGCGTATATATATATCCGTGTACATATACGTTAATAATTGTATAAACTGATAATAAGTGTCTATATGGTCATATATATCAGTGTATATAGAAATGTACGTATGAACTTTTTAATACATCAGAGTGCATGTGTGTCCGCATATTAAGGTACATAAACATATCAGTATATGCATATCATATATATAAACACTGTATATATATTTTAAACTGCTAATAAGTATCTATATAGTGATATATATCAGTACACATGGAATACATGTATTAGTGTATAGATACATACATACACAGTATATATACACTTATCAATGCGTAAGGGTGCATCTATGTACGCATATTAGTATATATATACAACGTATAGCAAGCAAATGTATGCATACAAGCATAAATATATCGTATATATACACATTAGTCCATAAACAACACGCATATATGTATATAGTATATATATATGTATGTGTGTGTGTAGTATATAAATCAATATATATATACGCTAAAAACTATAAAGCTGGTTATAAGTATATATATGGTCATATACATTAATATATATATACACTTACTATCAGTTATATATACGCTAATATGCACACGCATATGCGCCCTTATGCATTGATAAGTTCATATATACATTTCTAGACATAGTGACTTATATTGCCATATAGACATTTATTATCAGTTTATACAATTATTAACGTATATGTATACTGATATGTATATACGCACTAATATATAATACCTATCAGTGATATATACAGTTATTAGCACATTTTATATAGGTATTGTTGTATGGCAATATATACCATTGTTTGTAGTGTATATATATACTAATGTCATTACTTTACATTAGTTATCAGCTATATACACACAAAAGTACATCGATATTTGTATGTGTGTGTGATGTCTATATATATACGATGTGTATGTACTAACAGTATGTGTAAATTGCATAACTGTATACATACAGAACACTAATATATATATTTTTATATACATTGAAGTAGTTGACCATATGTATACCTATTATCTGTATATACAGTTATTAGCGTATATGTACACTGATTTATAACTGTATATATAACACTAATATATACATTTCTATATACATTGATGTATATGACCATATATACACTTATTATCAGTTTATACAGTTATTAACGTATATATACATTGATTTATGTACTATACAAACACACACACATATATATACTATACATATGTGTGTGTTTTGTATGGTCTTATGTGTGTATATATATGATATGTTTGTGCTGATAACTGTATATATCATTGATAATAAGTATATAAATGGTCTTATATATTAGTGTATATGTAAATACGTTATACATATACATATGACTGTGCGTATATACATATTAGTGTACATAAACGCTAATAACTGTATAAACTAATAATAAGTGTCTATATGGTCATAGATATCAGTGTATCTAGAAAAGTATGTATGAACTTATGAATGCGTAAGGGTGCATATACATGTGCATATCAGCATATATATAACTGAGAGCAAGTGTATATATACATACACATAAACCTATCAGTATATACATATCATATATAAATACACTGTATAAATAAACTGTTAATAAGTGTCTCTATGGTCATATATATCAGTGTAAACAAAATGCATGTATTAGTGTACATATACATAGTATATATGCACTTATCAACGCGTAAGGGTACATGTGCTTGCGCATATCAGTGTATATATTCATTGATTATTGTATATAACTGATAGTAAGCAACTGTATAAATACACACAAACATATCAGTATATACATCTTGTATATGTACACACTTAACAGTCCAAACACAACACGCATATATGCATAGTTTATATATATATATATATGTGTGTGTGTGTGTATATAGTATATAAATTAGTTTACATATATGCTAGTTACTATATAAATTGATAATAAATGTTTTTATGATCTTATGCATCAATTTATATAGAAATGTATATATATTAGTGCATTATATATATGCAGTTATGAACTTTACACACACACATATCAATATATACATATTGTATATATGCAGACATCACACATACAGACATTAATGTACTTTTTACATACTAATAGCTGTATATGTAGCTGATAACTAATTTAATGTATGGTTATATGCATCAGTATATACATTGAAAACAATAGTATGTATTGCTATAAATCAATATGTACACAAATTGTTTTAATAACTATATGTATCAATGATAATAAGTATATATATGGTCTTATAAATGAGTGTGTACATATATATGTACACATTATATATATACTTATCAATGTACAAGGGTGCATATACGTGCGCATATCAATATATATATAGATTGGTAATGGTATATACCCAATAGCAAGCAAGTGTGTATATACACATCAACATATCGTATATATATATACATCAATCCATACACAACACGTATATATGTGTAGTATACAAATCAGTGTAAATATATGCTAATAACTGACATTGATTATAAGTGTATATATTGTCATATACATCAATATATACACATTTTCTATCAGTTATATATATGTTGATATGCGCATGCACATGCACCTTTACGTATTGATAATTTCATCATTTCTATATACATCGATATATATGACCACATAGACATTTATTCTCAGTTTATACAGTTATTAGCGTATATGTACACTCATATGTATATACGCACACTCATATGCATATGTATAAAGTGTTTATTTTCAGTGTATCTACTGATGCATATAAACATTTAATGCATTAGTTATCAGCAATTTATACTATTATTATGAGTAAATTATACATTGCTATATGTGTGTATGTGATATCGGTATATATACGATATGTATATTCTGATATGTGTGTATGTGTAAAGTGCCTGCATATATACAATGCACTAATATTAACATTTTTATATACATTGATGCATCTGACCATATATACATTTATTATCAGTTTATACAGTTATTAACTTAAATGCATTTTAATTTTTATACCACATACACACATATGAATATATATATACTACACATATATGTGTGTGTTGTGTATAGATTGATATTTGTATATATACGATATGTATATATTAATATATTTATGCGTCCACGTATACATTAAGTATCAGCTACATATACAGTTATTATTGTATAAAAAATACATTGATATGTGTGTATATTATGATGTGTGTATGTGTAAATTGCATAACATTGTATATACAGTGCTCTGATATATACATTTCTATATACATTGATGTATATGACTATATATACACATGTTATCACTTTATAAAGTTATGGACGTATATGTACACTAATTAGAAACTACACCCATATACACACACACACGCACTCACACTCACTCACTCTCACATAAATGCATACTACACATATATGCGCGTTGTGTATGGACTGATGTGTGTATATATACAATATGTATATACTGATATGTTTATGCATCTATATATACAATTGCTTGCTGCCAGTTATATACAATTATCAATGTATATATGCATTGATATGTGCACGTACATACACCATTACGCATTGATAAGTGCATATCTACTAATATATGCATTCTATATACACTGATATTTATGACCATGTAAACACTTATTCGTTGTTTATATTCACGTACAGTGTGTATATATACGATATGTATATACTTATATGTATAAATTTGCTATCAGTTATATATACAATATCATGCACATGCACATGCACCCTTACACATTGATAGTGCATACATACATTTCTATATAGACTAATAAATATGACTATATAGACATTTTTTATCAATTTATTATTAGTATATATGTACACTGATATGTATATACATGCACTCATATGCATATATATTAAGGGTTTATGTATATACTAATGTATAAGATTAGGTATATATTTGTTATCAGAGATATATACTTATTAGCATAATTTGTGTCAAATTATTAGCACAATTTATGTATTATTGTTTTCTGCGTATATATATATATATATATATATATATATATATATATATATATATATATACTGATGCATATATGTAAACGATTGTTTTCCGATGCATATATATCATAGTTTTTTGTGTATATATACATTGACGCATATGAATATATACAGTTATTAGTTATCAGCTTTATATTAAGTTATTAGTTAGTAAAAAATACATTGATATGTATATGTATGTATCCATGATGAATGTATAAATACTTATATGTATGTGTAAAGTGCATAATTGTATATATACAGTGCACTAATATATACATTTCTATATACATTGATGTATATGGCTATCTATATACTTGTTATGAGTTTATACAGTTATTAACGTATATATACCTTGATTTATATTCTACACACTCGCACTCACAGTCACACACACACACTCATTCACACACAGACACATACACATACACTCACACTCACACTCACACTCACACTCCCACTCACACTCACACTCACACTCACACTCACACACACACACCATACACACACAAACACACACACTCACACACACTCACATACGCACACAAACACACACACACACACTTACACACACACTCACTCACTCACACTCACACTCACAGTTATATATACTACACATATATGCGTGTTGTGTGTGGGCTGATATGTGTATATATACGATATGCATAAACTGATATATTTATGCGTGTATCTATATAGTTTCTTGCTATCAGATATATACAATTATCAATGTATATATACACTACTACGTGCATGTATATGAACCCTTACGCGTTGCCTTACGCGTTATATGTACCCTTACGTGCATGTACATGTACCCTTACACTGTTATATATGACCATATAGACACCTATTTGCTGTTTATATATATACAGTGTGTATACATGCGATATGTATATACTAATATATTTATGCGTGTATTTATAAATATGCTATCAGTTATATGTACACTGATATGTGCATGCACATGCACCCTTACGACTTGATAAATGCATATAGACATTTTTTATCAGTTTATTATTAATGTATATGTACACTGATATGTATATATGCGCACTCATATGCATATGTATAACGTATCACATATACACTAATATATAAGACCATTTATATACTTATTATCAATGATATATACAGTTATCAGTAGAAACATATCATACAAAACACACACATATGTGTAGTATATATATATGTGTGTTTGTATTAGCGTATATGTACACTTTTTATTAGTTTATTAATAGCGTATATGTACACTGATATGTATATACGCGCACTCATATGCATATGTATGAAGGGTTTATATATACACACTAATGTTTAAGACCATGTATATACTTATTGGGTACGGTTTGTATAAAGCTGAGGCTCTAAACAGTCAAATTAGATCCCATCTTTAAATAGTATTAAGAAATATAATTTTAATATTATAAAGTTTTGTAATAGCCTTAAATTATATTTTCATCTTTAGTTATAAAATTTAAAGATTCAAAAATAGTGTAGATCAGGCCAATCTATAAAAATTTGAAAATCTTGAAAATTGACAGTCTAAAAATACATTACAAGATGCATTATTTCTAAAACCTAAAATCCATTTTTTTCCCATGTCCATACATCTTGATGTCGAGAAGATCAATTTTATGATATTTGGGTATCAAAATAACCTCTTCTAGTGAAAATTTTGAGGTAGGCTCTAATTTGACTGTTTAGAGCCTAGGCTCTATATAAACTTTTTCCATACTTGTTATCAATGATATATACAGATATTAGCAGAATTTGTGTATGTATTATTTTGTGTATATATATACTGATGCATATATGTATACCATTGTTTTCTGATGCATATATACTAATGCACATATACATTAATTATCAGCTTTATATACAGTGATTAATTTGTAAAAAATACATTGATATATGTATGTGTGTGTACGTGATGACTATATATATACTGATATGTGTGTATGTGTAAAGTGTATAACGGTATATATACAGTGCACTAATTTATACATTTCTATATACATTGATGTATATGATTATATATATACTTATTATTAGTTTATGCAGTTATTAATGTATATGTACTTTAATTTTTATTCTACACACACACACACACATACACACTCACACTCACAGTGACACACACACACTCATTCACACACACACACACTCACACTCACACTCACTCACACACACATACACACATGCTCACACTCACACTCACATATATATATATATATATATATATATATATATATATATATATATATATATATATATATACTACACATATATGTGTGTTGTGTGTGGACTGATGTGTGTATATATATTATATATATAACTGATATGTTTATTCATGTATGTATACAATTTCTTGTTATCAGTTATATTCAATTATCAATGTATATAAACACTGTTACGCGCTTGCACATGCACCCTTACGCGATGATAGGTACTATTTACTGTGCAGGTATACACTAATGTATGCATTCTATATACATTGATATATATGACCATATAGATACTTATTTGCTATTTATATATATACAGTGTATATATATACGATATGTATATACTGATATGTTTATGCGTGTATGTATAAACTTGCTATCAGTAATATATATACTGATATGCGCACGCACATGCACCCTTATGCATTGATAGTGCATACATACATATTTATAAATACTAATATATATGACACACACACTCTTACACAGACTCACACTCACACAGTTACACTAACACACTCACTCACTCACACACACTCACACTCACACTCATAGATACATATACTACACATATATGCGTGCTGTGTATGGACTGATGTGTGCATATATGATATATATATATATATATATATATATATATATATATATATATATATATATATATATATATATATATATATATATATATATATATGTTGATATATTTATACATGTATGTATACAGTTGCTTGCTATCAATTATATACAATTACCAAAGTATATATACACTGGCATGCGCACGCACATGCACCCTTACGTATTGATAAGTGCATATATATTGTGTATGTGTATACCAATAGATGCATTCCATATACACTGATATATATGACCAAATAGACATTTATTAGCTGTTTATATATATATATATATATATATATATATATATATATATATATATATATATATATATATATATATATATATATATATACAGTGTGTATGTATATACGTTATGTATATACTGTTATGTTTATGAGTGTCTATATAAACTTGCTATCAGTTATATATATATACTAATATGCGCAGCACATGCACCCTTATGTATTGATAATGCATACTTAGATTTCTATTTATACTGATATATATGACCATATAGACACTTATTATTAGTTTTTACAGTTATTTGCACAATTTGCGTATGTATTGTCGTATAACAAAATATATCATTGTTTTCAGGGAATATATATATATATGATGCATATAACTTTACAATACATTAGTTATCAACTTCATATACAGATATTAGTGTATAAAAAATATATTGATGTGTGTGTGTGCATGCGTGATGTCTGTAAATATATGATGTGTATATACTTATATGTGTATGTGTAAATGCATAACTGTATATATACAATGCACTAACAAATACATTTCTATATATATTGATGTATATGATCATATATACACTTATTATCAGTTTATACTATTATTGACGTGTATGTATACTGATTTATATACTACACACACTCACACTCACTCACGCACACACTCACACGCACACGCACACTCACACTCACACTCACACTCACATATATATATATTACACATATATGAGTATTGTGTATGGACTGATGTGTGTATAAATACGATATGTATATATTGATTGGTTTATACTATGTATTTATACACTAATGCATGTATTTATATACACTTATATATAACCGTGTAGACACTTATTAACAGTTTAGATGTATATATTTATACGGTGTGTATATTTATACAATATCTATATACTGATATGTTTGTGTGTATATATAAACTTGTTTTATGTAATATATACACTGATATGCCCACACACATGTAGCAACACGTATTCATGTATAGTAATATATATCATTGTTTTCAATGTAAATATATATAAGGGTGCATATAACCATACAACACATCAGTTATCTGTTATATACACAGTTATTGGTGTATAAAAAATACATTGATATGTGTGTGTTGTCAGTATATATACAAAGTGTATATACTGATATATTTGTGTATAAAGTCCATAACTGTATATATATACAGTATACTAATATATACATTTTTCTATACATTCATATATATGACCATTTATACACTTAATATCAATTTACACGTTTATTCACATATTTGTACACTGATTTGTATACGACAAACAAACACACTCACACTCACACACTCACACTCAAACTTACACTTATGTATACTACACATAAATGAGTGTTGTGTACGGATTGATGTGTGTATATATATGATATGTATATATATATATATGTTTATGCGTGTACGTATATAATTCCTTGCTATCAGTTATACACAATTATCAATGTATATATCCACTGATATGCGTACGCACCTACACCCTTATGCATTGATAAGTGCATATATATTGTATTTGTATACACTAATACATGCATTCTATATACACTATTATATATAACCATATAAACCCTTATTAGCAGTTTATCTATACATACTGTGTGCATATATACGATATGTATATACTGATATGTTTATGCATGCATGTATAAAGTTGCTATCAATTTTATATGCACTGATATGTGCACGCACATGCACCGTTATCCAATGATAGTACATATATATATTTCTATTTACACTGATATATATGACAATATTGACACTTATTATCAATTTATATTGTTATTAGTGTATATGTACATTTATATATATATATGCACACTGATATGCATATGTATAAACAGTTTATATATACACTAATGTATAAAACCATGAATATATTTATTATTAGTGATATATACAATTATTAGCACAATTTGTGTATGTATTGATATAGCATTATAAACTATTGTTTTCAGTGTTTTTATATATTGATGCATATAACCATATAATACTTCAGTTATTAGCTATTTTATTGTTCTTAGTGTGTAAAACGTACATTGATATGTGTGTGTGATGTCTGTCTATATATGATGTGCATATATTGTTATGTGTGTATACACATTGATGTATATGATCATATATATATTTATTATCAGTTTATACAGTTATTAACGTATAGGTACACTGATTTATATACTACGCACACACTCACACTCACGTTCATTCACACACACACATATGCGCACTCACACTCACACTCACACACACACACTAACACTAACACTAACACTCACACCACACACACTCACACTCACACTCACACTCACAGATACATATACTATATATATTTGCATGTTATATATGGACTGATGTGTGTGTATATACGATATGTATATACTAATATATTTATACGAGTATGTATACAGTTACTTGCTATCAGTTATATACAATTATCATGGTATTTATAAACACTGATATGCGTACGTACATGCACACTTACGCATTGGTAGTGCATACATATATTTCTATATACATTGATATATATGACCATAATGACACTTATATCAGTTTATATAGTTATTAACGTATATGTACTGACCTCACACACACACATATGAATTTATCGTTTACACACTAATAACTGTATATATAGCTGATAATTAATGTATTGTATGGTTACATGCATCAGTATATATATATATATATATTCACTTAATACAATGGTATATATTTCTATAAATCAATACGTACACAAATTGTGCTAATAATTATGCTAAGACTGTGTATAATAAGTATATACACGGTCTTATACATTAGTGTATTTAGAAACATATTATATATAAGTTTATATATGCTGAGTGTGCATACATATCATAATATATGTACTAATAACTGTATAAACTGATAATAAGTTTCTATATGGTCATATATAATAATGTATAAATAATTGTATGTACAAATGTGTAGGGGTGCATGTGCATGCACATATCAGTGTGTATAACTGATAGCAAATGTAATAAATATATCAATATATACATATCTTATTTATACATATCGTATATATATATATATATATATATATATATATATATATATATATATATATATATATATATATATATATATATATATATATATATATAAACTGTTAATAAGTGTCTTTATGGTCATATATATCAGTATATATAAAATACATGTATTAGTTACACATGCACTGTGTACATGCACTTATCAACACGTGAGGGTGCATGTATGTAAGCATATCAATATATATATATATACATTGATAATTGTATATAACTGATAGCAAGCAATTATATACATACACTCATAAACACATCAGTATATACATCATGTATATATATACACATCAGTTCAAACACCACGCATATATGTGTAGTATTATTGTGTACTGTATATATGTATTATTTTAATGATCATATACATCAATTTATATAGAAATATATATAGTGCACTGTATATATATATAGTTATGAACTTTACACATACACATATCATTATATACAATCGTATAAATATAGATATCACAAACACACACACATATCAATATATTTTTTGCACACTAATAACTGTATATATAGCTAATAAATAATGTATTGTATGGTTATATACATCAAAATATATATATATATACACTAAAAACATTGGTATTTATTGCTATACATCAATATGTATGCAAATTGTATTGTAAACAGTATATATAACTGATAATAAGTATATACATGGTATATACGTTAATATGTATACAAATTGTGTTAAAAACTTTATATATAACTGATAATAAGTTTATACATGGCCTTATAGATTGGTGTATATATATATATATATATATATATATATATATATATATATATATAAACACATTATACATACGTATATGAGTGGGCGTATAAACATATCCATGTACATATACGCTAGTAACTGTATAAAGTGATAATAAATGTCTATATGGCCATATATCGGTGTATATAGAAATGTATGTATGAACTTATCAATGTGTTAGGGTGCATATGTATATCAGGGTATATATAACTGATAGTGTATACATTACAAGCATAAACATATCAGTATATACACTGTTAATTAGTTGTCTATATATATTACTGTACATAAAATACTTGTATTAGTATATACATACATACATACATAATATATATACACTTATTAATGAGAAAGGGTGCATCTACGTGCACATATCTATGTATATATATACATTGACAATTGCATATAACTGATAGCAAGCAAGTGTATATATACACGATGTCTGCTAGCAAGCAAGTGTATAAATGTAAAAAAAACATTGACGTCTGTGTGTATGTGATGTCTGTATATATGTACGATGTGTATATACTGATACCTGTGTATGTGTAAAGTGCATAACTACATATATACACTGCACTAATGTATGTGTAAAGTATGTGTAAAGTGCATAACTACATATATACAGTGCACTAATATAAACATTTCTATTTACATTGATGTATTTTTCCATATATACACTTATTATCAATTTATACAGTTATTAACGTATATGTTCACTGATTTACACACACACATATATAAATATATACATATACTACACATATATGTGTGTTGTGTATGGACTGATGTGAGTATATATATGATACGTATATACTGATATGTTTTACATGTACGTATACACTTGCTTGTTATCTCTTATATACAATTATCAATATATATATACACTGATATACGCATGTACATGCACCATTACACGTTGATGTGTATATATATATATATATATAAATATATATATATATATTGTGTATACACTACTACATGCATTCTATATACATACATGGTCTTTTACATTAGTGTATGTATAAACACTTTATACACATCCATATGAGTGTGCGTAGATACATAACAGTGTACACATACATTTATAATTATATAAACTGATAATAAGTGTCTATATTGTCATATATATCAGTGCATATAAAAATATATGTTTGAACTTAACAATGCGTAAGGGTGCATTTGCCACAAATCAACGTATATATAACTGATAGCAAGTGTATACATACATACACAAACATATCAGTGTATACATATCGTATATATACATACTGTATATATATATATACTGCTAATATCTATATGGTCATATATATCGATGTATATAGAATGCATGTATTGGTATACTACATACACAATATATATGCACTTAACAACGCGTAAGGATGCATCTGTATGCGTATATCAGTGTATATATACAACAATACCATGCATGTATTTGTAGTATATATATATATATTATGTGTATGTATAAGCTGCTAGTAAGTGTATGTATGGTAATATACATGAATGTGTATATGAATGTATGTAATTGTGCTCTGTATTTATACAGTTATGCACTTTACGCATACACTCATTTCAGCATATACACTTCGTATATATACATACATCACACATACACACATATCAATGTATTTTTTACATATTAACTGTATATGTAGCTGATAACTAATGTATTGTATGGTTATATTCATCAGTATTTATATATATATATATATATATATATATATATATATATATATATATATATATATATATATTCACTAAAAACAATAGTATATATTTTTATAAATCAATAAATACACAAATAGTGCTAATAATTATATATATCACTGATAATAAGTACATACATGGTCTTATACATTAGTGTATACATAAACACTTTATACATATGCATATCAGTGTGCCTACATGTCAGCGTACATATACGTTAATAACTGTATAAACTGATAATAGGTGTTATATGGTCGTATATATCAATCAGTGTATATTGAAATGTATGTATGCACTATCAATGCGTAAGGGTGCATGTGCGTGTGCATATCAGTGTATACATAACAGATAGCAAGTGTATACATACACACATAACATATTAATATTTACATATCTTGTAAATACACACTGTATATTTCTATATAAACTGCTAATAAGTGTCTTTATGGTCATATATATCAGTATATATAGACAACATTTATTAGTGTGGACATACACAATTTATATGCACTTATCAACGTGTAAGGGTGCATGTACGTGCACATATCAATACATATGTACATTAATTATTGTATATAACTGATAGCAAGCAACTATATGCATACATGCATAAACATATCAGTATATTCATATCGTAAATATACATACATCAGTCAATACACAACACGTATATGTGTAGTTTATATAAATATATATATGTATGTGTGTCTGTGAGTGGGTGTGTATAGTATATAAATTACGCTAATAACTGTACAAATTGATAATAAGTGTTTACATTGATCATATACATCAATGTATAGAAATGTATATTTTTAGTCCCTGTGTATATGCAGTTATGAACTTTACACACACACAAGTACATACACATCGTATATATACAAACATTACATGCACATATCATTGTATTTTTTACACATTAATAATCATATATTTAGCTTATAACTAATTTATTGTATGGTTATATGCATCAATATATATATATACACTGAAAATAATGGTATGTATTGTTATTCATCAATATGTACACAAATTATTTTAATAACTGTATATATCACTGATAACAAGTATATACATGGTCTTATAGATTAGTGTATTTATAAACACTATACATATGTTTATGAGTATGCGTATATACATATCAGTGTACATATACATATAATAAGAGTCTATATGATCATATACATCAGTTATATGGAAATGTATGTATGAACTTATCAATGCATAAGGGTGCATGTACATGCGCATATCAGGGTATATATAACTGATAGCAAGCGTATACATAGACGCATAAACATATCAGTATAGACATATCGTATATATAAACATTGTATTATATGTAAATTGTTACTAAGTGTCTTTATGGTCATATATATCAGTGTACATGGAATGCATGTATTACTGTATAGATACATACATACCCATTATTTGCGCACTTATCAATGCGTAAGGGTTCATCTACGTGCGCATATAGGTGTATATATATATACATTGATAAATGTATATAATTGATAGTAAGCAAGTGTATACATACACGCACAAAATATCGTATATATACACATCAGTCCATACACAACATGCATATATGTGTAGTATATATATATATATACAATATACGTAAAAAACTGTATAGACTGGTCATAAGTGTATATATGGTCATATACATCAATGTATATACACTTGCTATCAGTTATATATGCGCACGCACATGCACCCTTATGCATTGATAACTTCATATATACATTTCTATATGTTGTGATATATATTACCAAATACACACTTATTATCAGTTTATACAGTTATTAACGTATATGTACACTGATATGTATATATGCACACTCATATGCATTCGTATAAAGTGTTTATATATACACTAATGTATAAGACCATAACTTATTATCAGTGATATATAGAGTTATTAGCACATTTTGTGTACGTATTGATGTATAGCAATATATACCATTGTTATCAGTGTATATATATATATATATATATATATATATATATATATATATATAGTTTGATGCGTATAACAGTACATTAATTTAGTTATCAACTATATATACAGTTATTTGTGTGTAAAAAATACATCGATATGTGTGTGTGCGTGATGTCTGCATATATACGATGTGTGTGTAAACTGTATAACTGTATATATATAGTGCACTAATATATGTATTTCTCTCTACATTGATGTAGATGACCCTATATACAATTATTATCTGGTTATACAGTTATTAGCATATATGTACACTGATTTATACATTTCTATATACATTGATGTATATGACCATATATGCACTTATCAGTTTATACAGTTCTTAGCGTATATGTATACTGATTTATATACTACACATACAAACGTATATATATATATATATATATATATATATATATATATATATACGACACACACACACACATATATATACACATACATATATATATATATATATATTACACACACACACACATAGATACACATATATATATGTACTACACACACAGAGATATATATATATATATATATATATATATATATATTACACATATATGCGTGTTGTGTATGGACTGATGTGTGTATATATATAATATGTTTCTGCTAATAACTGTATATATTACTGATAATAAGTATAGACATAGTCTTATATATAAACACTTTATACACATGCATATGACTGCGCGTATATATATATCAATGTACATATACGTTAATAACTGTATAAATTGATAATAAGTGTCCATTTGGTCATATATATCAGTGTATCTAGAAATGTATGTATGAACTTATCATTGCGTAAGGGTGCATATGCGTGCATATATCGGCGTATATATAACTGATAGCAAGTGTAAACACACGTATAAACATCATTGTACATAAATCAGTGTACATATACACATTAATAGCTGTATAAACATCATTAGTGTGTATATATGGTCATATACGTCAATGTGTATATAAATGTATATATTAATGCACTATAGAGATACAGTTATGCACTTTACACACACAGATATGAATATATTTTTTAAACACTAATAACTGTATATATAGCTGAAATTAATGTATTGTATGGTTATATGCATCAGTATATATATATATATATATATATATATATAAACCATAGTATACATTTCTATAAATCAATAGATAGACAAATAACGCTAGTAACTGTATATATCAATGATAATAAGTATATACATGGTCTTTATACATTACTGTATATATAAACACTTTATACTTGCATATAAGTGTGCATACATGTCAATGTACACATACGTTAATAATTGTATAAACTGATAAAAAGTGTCTATATGGTCATATTTATCAATCAGTTTATATAGAAATGTACGTATGCACTACCAATGCATAAGGGTGCATGTGTGTGCATATCAACGTATATATAACTGATAGCAAGTTTATACATACACGTATAAACATATCAGTATATATATATCTTATATATACAAGCTGTATATATCTATATAAACTGTTAATAAATGTCTCTATAGTCATATATATCAATGTAGATAGAATGCATGTATTAGTGTACACATACAAGACATTAGTTATCTGTATATATAGGGTTATTAATGTGTAAAAAATACATTGATATGTGTGTGTGTGATGTCTATTTATATACGATGTGTATATACTAATATGTATGTATAAAGTGCATAACTGTATATATACAGTGCACTAATGTATACATTTCTATATACATTTATGTATAAAGCTATATATACACTTACTATCATTTTATACAGCTAATAACGTATATGTACAATGATTTATATACTACACACCCACACTCAGACTCACACACACACTCACTAACACACACACTCTCACTCTCACCCACTCACTCACTCACTCACACACATACTCACACTACACTCACACTCGCAGTCACAGTCGCACTCACTTTCACAGATATATGTACTACACATATATGCGTGTTGTGCATGGATTGATGAGTGCATATATACGATATGTATATACTGATATGTTTATGCTTGCATGTATACTGGTTCTTGCAGTTTTTTTATAAACTGATATATGTACACTGATATTTATATATGCACACTCATATGTACATGTATAAAAGGTTTATATATACACTAATGTATAAGACCATGTATTATTCTCAGTGATACATATAATTATTAGAACAATTTGTGTACGTATTGATGTACAACAATATATATCATTGTTTTCAGTGTATATACAGCTATTAGTGTGTAAATAATACATTGACATGTGTGTGTGTGTGCGTGATGTTTGTATATATTCGATGTGTGTGTATTGATATGTCTGTATGTGTAAAGTGCATAACTGTATCTATACAATGCGCTAATATATATATTTTTATATATATTGATGTATCAGTTCATACAATTATTAACGTATATCTACATTAATTTATATACTACACACACACACTCTCACACTTACACTCACACTCACCACTCACACTTATACACACACACACACATACACTCTCACACACACTCACACTCATACACACTCACAGCCACACTCACAGATATATATACTACACATGTTTATATGTTGGTATGGACTGATATGTGTATATATATGATGTGTTTATACTGATATGTTTATTCGAGTATATATACAGTTGTTTGCTATCAATTATATACAATTATCAATGTATATATACACATATATGCACACGCACATGCACCGTTATGCGTTGATAAGTGCATATATATTGTGTGTGTATACTAATACATGCATTTTATATACATTAATATATATGACCATAGAGACACTTATTAATAGTTTATATATATATATATATATATATATATATATATATATATACAATGTGCCTATATAAGATATGTATATACCGATATATTTATGTATGTATACACTTGCTATCTATAAACACTGATATGTGCACGCACATGCACCCTTACGCGTTGATAGTGCGTACATACATTTCTATATATACTGATATATATAACTGTTTGGACACTTATTATCAGTTCATACAGTTATTAGCGAATATTATCAGTTTATACAGTTTATGCCTTTATTGACGTATACGTATATTGATTTTTATACTACACACATACGCACTCACACTCATACATCCACACACACATTCGCACTCACACAGACAAACTCACACTCACACTCAAACTCACTCACAATCACACTGATACTCACAAATATATATACTATCACCTCTAATCTGATATGCCTCGCAAAATTCTATATTACTTTGTATAGAATTAGGCATAAGAATGGGTTTCTTCTCTTGATGAATCGGGTATGCTAAATACCCAATTGTGATAGTCCATGTAAATTTTTTTACATCGAATTTTCTTGTAAATCAACAACCATGAAAGCAAGTTATCATCGAGGTGGATCTCTTTACGTTATTCAATATTCGACATATTGATCCTGCAATCTTGATTTTCTTAATGGTTCTTTTTTCTCTAGTATACTACTGCTCTTTCTTCTTTCATGCAAATATGGAGTAAAATTTCAGGAGCGTTTCTTGTGGTTTGCAATTTTATTAGGTAACTTTTTCTTAACACACACAAACTTTTGTTTCTTTGATGCAAATATGGGGTGAATTTTCTGGAGGTTTGCAATTTTATTAAGTAACTTTTTCTTAACACACACATACTCTTGCTTCTTTCATACAACTATGGAGTGAATTTTCTGGAGCATTACTTTTGGCTTCCAATTTTATTACGTAACTTTTTCTTAACACACGCACACACGCACACCACACACACTCACAAACACACACACATACACACACACACTCACACACACTCACATAGGCACACACACTCACACACACACTCTCGCACACACACACACTCACACTCCCACTCACACACACACTCACACTTACACTCACACTCACACTCACACTCACACTCACACCCATATACACACTCACACACCCACACTCACACACTCACTCACCCTCACACTCACATTTACACTCGCACTCACGCACACCCACACTCACACACACTCACACACACATTCACTCACACTCATACTCATACACACACACACACCTACACTCACTGTCACTCTCACTCTCACTTTCACTCACTCACACTCACACTCACACTCACGCACACACAATCACACTCGTTCACACACAAGCTCTCACACTCACACTCACACTCACACTCACACTCACACTCACACTCACACTCATACTCACACTCACACTCACACTCACACACTCACACTCACTCACACTCACAATCACATTCACACACACTCACACTCACACTCACACTCACACACACACTCATACTCACACACATACACACACACACACACACTCACACTCACACTCACACCCACACTCACACTCACATAGACTCACACACTGGCACATTCACACACTCACACTCACACTCACACTCACACTCACACTCACACTCACACACACTCACACTCACACACACCCACACTCACGCACACTCACACTCACGCACACACTCACACTCATAACTCACATTCACAGTCACACTTACACTCACAGTCACACTCAGAGTACAGTCACACTCACAGATATATACTACACATATATGCGTGTTGTGTATGGACTGTTGTGTGTATACATACGAGATACATATACTGATATGTTTATGCATGTATGTATACAGTTGCTTGCTATCAGTTTTATACAGTTATCAATATATATATATATATATATATATATATATATATACTGATATGTGCACACATATGCACCCTTACGCGTTGATAAGTAAGTATATATTGTGTATGCATACACTTATATATGCATTTTATATACACTGATATATATGACCATATAGACATATATTAATAGTTTAGATATAAATATATATATACAGTGTGTATATATATGATATGTATATACTGATATGTTTATACGTGTATGTATAAACTAGCTATCAGTTATATATACACTGATATGCGCACGCACATGCACCCTTATGCATTGATAGCGCATATATACATTTTTATGGACACTGATATATATGAACATATATACACTTTCTATCAGTTTCTACTGTTATTAGCGTACACGTACATTACTATGTATATGAACGCACAGGTGGCTGTTGCAGCCAATAAGGTAAATGGACATATCCCTCCACCCCTCCTTTTTTATTATATTCCTCTCAATTCTTTCCATTCGAATCATTATCTTCCATTTGAATGATTTTTCCTTATACAATTTTCCAAACTGTGATAAATTCAGACCTTAAAGAAGGAGATTATTTCTTCTAGCTATCACCTCTAATCAGATAAGCCTAGGCGAATTCTATATTACTTTGTATAGAATTAGGCATAAAAATGGGTTTCTTCTCTTGGTGAATTGGGTATGCTAAATACCCAATTGTGATAGTCCTTCTAAATTTTTTGTCTTATTTGTACTTGTTTTATTATTATTGATGAGCTTCATCTTCATCGAGTTTTCTTGTAAATCAACAAGCATTAAAGCAACTTATCATCGAGACGAATCTCCTTACATTATTCGATATTTATGATCCTGATCTTGCAAGCTTGATTTGATTAATAGTTCGTTCTTCTCTAGTATAGTACTTGTCTTGCTTCTTTCATGCAAAAATGGAGTGAATTTTTTGAAACTTTACTTGTGGTTTGCAATTTTATTAAGTAACTTTTTCTTAACACACGCACACTCTTTATTGGGTAACTTTTTCTTAACACACACACACTCTTTATTAAGTAACTTTTTCTTAACACACACACACTCTTTATTAAGTAACTTTTTCTTAACACACACACTCTTTCTTTTTTCATGCAAATATGGAGTGAATTTTCTAGAGTATTACTTGTGGTTCGCAATTTTATTAATTAACTTTTTCTTAACACACACCACATATAGACACTCACACTCACACTCACACTCACACTCACTCTCACTCTCACTCTCACTCTCACTCTCACTCTCACACTCACACTCACTCTCACACTCACACATACACACATACACACGAACACGAACACACACTCACACGAACACTCACACACACACACACACACTTGCACTCACACTCACACTCATACACTCACACACACTCACACACACACACTCATACACTCACACACGCTCACTCTCAAATATTCACGCTCATGCTCACACTCACACTCAGATATATAGTACACTTATATGCATGTTGTGTATGGACTGATGTGTGTATATATACTATGATATGTTTATGCATGTATGTATATAGTTGTTTGCTATCTGTTATATACAATTATCAATGTATGTATATAATGATACATGCACGCACATGCACCCTTATGCATTGATAAGTGTGTATATACTGTATATGTTTGCACTAATACATACATATTATATACAGATATATATGACCATATAGACACTCATTAGCACTTTACATATATATATATATATGTATATATTGTGCATATAAACGATATGTATATACTGATATATTTTTGCGTGTATGTATAAACTTCCTATCAGTTATATATATACTAATCTGCGTACGCACATGCACCCCTACGCATTGATAGTGTATACGTACATTTCTATATACACTGATATGTATGACCATATGGACACTTCTTATCATTTTTTACAGTTATTAGTGTTTATGTACACTGATATGTATATACTCACACTCATGTGCATATCTGTATTGGGTTTATATATACACTAATATATAAGACCATATGTGTACTTATTATCAGTTATATATATAATTATTAGCTCAATTTGTGTACGTATTGATGTATATCAATACATACCATTCTTTTCAAAGTATATATATATATACTGATGTATGTAACCATATAATACATTAGTTATAAGCTATATATACAATTATTAGTATGTAAAAATACATTGATATGTGTGTGTGTTCTGTCTGTATTTATACGATGTGTATATACGGATTTGTGTGTATGTGTAAAGTGCATAACTGTATATATACAGTACATTAATGTATACATTGATGTATATGACCATATATACACTTATTATTAGTATATACCTTTATTAACGTATATGTACACTGATTTATATACTACACACACACACACTTATAGTCACACTCACTCTCACCCCCACCCTCAAACTGACACTCACACTCACTCACTCATACACACACACACACTCACACTCTCACTCACTCTCTCACTCTCACTATCACTCGCACTCGCACTCGCACTCGCACTCGCACTCACACTGATACTGACACTTACACACACTCACACTCACACTCACAAATATATATACTATCACTTGTAATCTGATATGCAATAGTGAAATTCCTTATTACTTTGTATAGAATTAGGCATAAGAATGGGTTTCTTCTCTTGATGAATTGGGTATGTTGAATACCCTATTGTGATAGTCCATGTAAATTTTTTATCTTATTTGTACTTGTTTTTTATTATTGTTAATGAGCTTCATCTTGATTAAGTTTTCTTGTAAATCAACAAGCACGAAAGCAACTTATCATAGAGGCGGATCTCTTTACGTTATTCGATATTTGAGATCTTGATATTGCAAGCTTGATTTGCTTGATGGTTCTTTCTTCTCTATTATAGTATTGCTCTTGCTTCTTTCATGCAAATATAGTGTGAATTTTCTAGCGCTTTACTTGTGGTTTGCAATTTTATTAAGTAACTTTTTCTTAACACACACACACTCTTACTTCTTTCATACAAATATGGAGTTAATTTTCTGAAGCTTTACATGTGTTTTGCACCTTTATTAAGTAACTATTTCTTTACACACACACACACGCACTACACACACACACGCACGACACACACACACTCACACTCACTCACTCTCACACTCACACTCACACTCACACTAATGTATAAGAATGGGTTTATATATACACTAATGTATAAGACCATGTGTATACTTATTATCAGTGATATATACAGTTATCAGCTCTATATGTTTACGTATTGATGTATATAAGCATAGTATACATTAGTTATCAGCTATATATAGAATTACTAGTGTGTGAAAAATACATTGATGTGTGTGTGATGTCTGTATATATGCAATGTGTATATATGGATTTCTGTGTATGTGTAAAGTACATAACTGTATATATACAGTGTATTAATATTTACTTTTATGAAAATACTGTTAATGGCACAAATTAAAGCTCAAAGCATAATTTTTTATTGATAAATAAGAAGCAGAGAGTGACTACAGGACCAAGTAATCAATATTTTAATGTTGATTGTGTAAACTGTAAACTTACAGGAGCAAGCAATTGTACATATAGGATTAGTTCCCCAAACTTAATCCTTCAGCTCTGTTTCCTCAAGAAAATGAAAAGCCCTCTTCAAACTATCCCAAATCAGAGAGAAAAACCCTTTTCAAACTATCCCGAATCAGCTTTCCATTTTCCTAAATCAGCATCCCATCTTCCTTTTCTCTCTCTAAAAATCAGTTAAGGCCTCTTCCATTAGGGTTCTTTCTTTTCTCTCTCTAAAAATCACTTAGGGCGGCCCCTTCCATTAGAGTTTGTGAAAACTATTTTCTTTTTCCTTCTTCTTGCTATAAACCCTAATGGCTATGAGCCGAGCCATATTTTCTTCTCTTCCTTTCCTACGTCGTTGTTCCTTCTTCTCTTTACACAGTAAACATAGATGTAAATCCCAAATTTATATGAACTTCTTTCAACTAAAGAAATTTATAAAACTTTAACCATAGTTATGGAATGACCATAGACACCATACCATAATTAAATAACTGTCGTGACAAAACAAAAATCGTGTATTTATTTTTTGGTACCTACTAAGTAGGAGTTATGTTTAAGTATTTACTAAATAAATTTATAGTATATTTATTTGTTTTTGTATGTAATAAGTAGGTGTGATGTTTCTTAAAGTATTTAATTAGTAGATTTATATGGTACTTTTTTTTGTATATACTAATTAATTATATATTTAATATTGGATGAGAGTCACAAGACATATAAATTAATTGACTTAATTATATTAGTCTAGTAAAGTTTTTATAGATGAATTAGTAATTGATGGCTTTGACACAATTTTTATTTTTTAGAATTTCAAAATTTCTAATATGATAAATTTATCCGATTTTTTTACTCCGATTGTTTTAGCCTAATCCGATATATTAGTGATAACTTTATATGAAGTATTTTTGCCAATCCGTATTTTTTATCCAATTTTTTCATCCGATTTTAAAAATAAAAACGATTTGTTTCTGATCTGTATATACTGATATGTTTACGCGTGTATGTATAAACTTGCTATCAATCATGTACACACTGATATGCGCATACACATGCACCCTTACGCATTAACAGTGCATACATATATTTCTATATACACTGATATAAATGACCATATAGACACTTATTATCACTTATACAGTTATTAGTGTATATGTACACTGAAATGTATATACGCACATTCATATGCATATCTATATAAGGTTTATATATACACTAATGTATAAGACCCATGTATATACTTATTATCAATGATATATACAGTATTGAGCTCAATTTGTGTACGTATTGATTTATAAGAATATATACCATTATGTTCAGTGTATATATTTATACTGATGCATATAACCAAACAAAACATTAGTTATTTGTTTTATAAACAGTTATTAGTTTGTAAAAAATACATTGATATATATGTATGATGTCTGTATATATACGATGTGTATATACTGATATGTGTGTATGTGTATGTGTATGTGCAAAGTGCATAACTGTATATATACAATGCAGTAATATATACATTTCTATATACATGGACATATATGACGACATATACATCATTTATCAGTTTATACTGTTATTAACGTATATGTATACTGATTTATATGCTACACACACACTCCCACTCACACTCACCCTTACACTCACACTCACACACACTCACTCACATACACACACACACACACTCACACTCACACTCACACTCACACTCACACCCACACTCACACTCACAGTCGCAGTAGCAGTCACACTCACACTCACTCACACTCACACTCACATTCACACTCACACTCACTCACACTCACACTCACACACACTCACACTCACAGATATATATATTATACATATATGCGTATTGTGTATGGACTGATGTGTGTATATATACGATATGCATATACTAATATGTTTATGCCTGTTTTTACGATCTTGATCTTGAAAGCTTGATTTACTTAATGGTTCTTTCTTCTCTAATATAGTACTTCTTCTTTCTTGCAAATAAGAAGTGAATTTTTTGGAGCTTTAGTTGTGGTTTGCAGATTCGTTATGTAACTTTTCTTAACACACACACTCTTGCTTCTTTTATGCAAATATGGAGTGAATTTTTTGGAGCTTTACTTGTTGTTTCCAATTTCATTAACTTTTTCTTAACACACACACACACTCACACTCACACACACACTCACACGCGCACACACATACGCACACTCACACTCACTCACTCACACTTTCACACACACTCACGCACACACACTCACACTCACACACTCACACTCACACTCACACTCACAACTCACACTCACTCACACACACTCACACTCACAAACTCACAAACTCACACTCACACTCACACTCACACTCACTCACACTCACTCGTACTCACACACTCACACACGCTCACACATACTCACACTCACACTCACACTCACACTTACACTCGCACTCACACACACTCACACTCACAACTTACACCCACACTCACAGATATATGCTACACATATATGCATGTTGTGTATGGACTGATGTGTGTATATATACGATATGTATATACTGATATATTTATGCGTGTATATATACAATTGCTTGCTATCAATTATATATAGTTACCAATGTATATATACACTGATATACGCACACACATGCACCCTTACACGTTGATTGGTGCATATATACTGTGTATGTATACACTAATACATACATTCTATAAAGACAGATATATATGATCTTATAGACACTTATTTGCAATTTCTATTTATATATGGTGTTCATATATACTATATGCATATGCTGATATGTTTATGCATGTATGTTTAAACTTGCTATCGGTTATATATACACTGATATGCGCACAAACATGCACCTTTACGACTTGATTGTGTATATACATTTCTATATATAATATATGTGACCATATATGCTTATTATTAGTTTACACAGTTATTAGTGTATATGTACACTGAATTGTATATGCGCACACTCATATGCATATGTATAAAGGGTTTATATGTACACTAATGTATAAAGGGAATATATGTACACTAATGTATAAGACCATGTATGTGCTTATTATTTGTGATATATATAGTTATTAGCTCAATTTATGTACGTATTGATGTATAGCAATATATAACAATGTTCTCAACGTTTATATAGGGTGCAGTTTGCATACAGATGCATCTGTAGGTGTTGAGGTTAGGTGCACCTTCAAATTTTATCATGGTATATAATTTTGATGTAAAATGCTCTTAGGATTTTCTCAAAAACTATTTTTATATCTTATTATAAAATTTTAAATTTCAAAGTTGGTTAAAATCAAATAGATCTATAAACATATGAAAATCTTGAGAATGGACGGTGTATATAATATATTGTAAAATGCACTATTTCTGACACTTAAAATCTTCTTATATTTCATTATCATACATCTCGATGTCGAGATGATCAATCAAAGAGCTTTTCAACATTAAAACTACAATTTCCGATGTATTTTTACGGGGGTATCTATAAGTCTACATTATAAGGTAGCATCCTTATGTAAACGTTTTTCGTGTATATATATATATATATATATATATATATATATATATATATATATATATATATATATATATATATATATATATATATATATATATATATATATTGATGCTTATAACTATACAATGCATTATTTGTGTGTAAAAAAATACACCGATATGTGTGTGTGTGTGTGACGTCTGTATATATACGATGTGTATATACGGATATGTGTGTATGTGTAAAGTACATAATTGTATATATACTGTGCATTAACATATACATTTCTATATACATTGATGTAAATGGCCATATATACACTTATTTCAATTTATACATGTATTAACGTATATGTACACTGATCTATATACATTGATGTAAATAGCCATAGATACACTTATTTTCAATATATACATGTATTAACGTATATGTACACTAATTTATATACCACACATACTCACACTCACAAACACATACACAGTCACAAACATATATACTAATATGCTCACGTACATGCACCCTTACGCATTGATAGTGCACATAGACACTTTTTTTCAGGTTTTACAGTTATTAGCGTATATGTACATTGATATGTATATGAATGCACTGGTGGCTACTGCAGCCAGTAAGGTGAATTAACCGATCCCCCTGCTCATATTTTATTATTTTCCTCTCAATTCTTTCCATTCGAATCATTATCTTCCCTTTGAATGACTTTTCCTTACATATACAATTTTTCAAACTATGATAAAATCGGGCATTAAAGCTGGAGATTATTTCATCTGGCCAGTGTTTCACACACTCACACTCACAGATATATATACTACACATATATGCGTGTTATGTATGGACTGATATGTGTATATATGCCATATGTATAAACTGATATGTTTATATGTCTATGTATACAGTTGATTGTTATCAGTTATATACAATTATCAATGTTTATATACACTTATATTCCCACGCACATGCACCCTTACGTGTTGATAAGTGCATACATATTGTGTATGTTTACACTAATACATGTATTCTGTATAGACTGATATATATAACCATATAGACCCTTATTATCAGTTTGTATATATATGCAGTGTGTATATATACGACATGTATATATTGAAATATTTATGCATGTATGTATAAACTTGCTATCAGTTATATATACACTATATGCACACGCACATGAACCCTTACGCATTGATAGTGCATACAAACATTTCTATATACACCCTTATTAGTTTATACAGTTATTAACGTATATATACATTGATATGTTTATACGCACACTCATTTACATATATGTAAAGGGTTTATGTATACCTAAATGTATAAGACCATGTATATACTTTATTGTCAGTGACATATAAGGTTATTAACACAATTTGTGTACGTATAGATGTATAGTAGTATATACTATTATTTTCAGTGTATATATATATATATACATATATATATATATATATATATACTGATGCATATAATCTTACAATACGTTAGTTATCAGCTATATATAGAATTATTAGTTTGTAAAAAAAAAGTTGATGTGTGTGTGTGCTGTGTGTGTGCGTGATGTCTCTATATATACGATGTGTATATTTTGATATGTGTGTATGTATAAACTATATATATACAGTGCACTAATATTACATTTCTATATATTGATGTATATGACCATATATACATTTATCATCAGCTTATACAATTATTAACGTTTATATACACCGATTTATATACTAAACACACACTCACACTCACTCACACAAAGTTACGCATTCACACACACATGCATACACTCACACTCACACTCACACACAGATATATATTCTATACATATATGTGTGTTGTGTATGGACTGACGTGTGTATATATACGATATGTATATACTTATATGTTTATGCATGTATGTATATAATTGTTTTGTATCTATTAAGTACACTTATCAATGTATATGTACATTGGTATGTGCACGTACATGCACTTACGCGTTGATAAGTGCATAACTGTGTATGTATACACTAATACATGTATTCTTTCTACACTGATATATATGACCATATAGACGCTCATTAGTTGTTTATATATATATATATATATATATATATATATATATAGTATGTATATATATACAATATGTATATACTGATATGTTTCTTCGTGTATGTATAAACTTGTTATCAGTTATATATTGATTGTTATGCACACGCACATGCACCCTTTAGCATTGATAGTGCATACATACATTTCTATTTACATTGATATATATGACCATGTAGACTCTTATTATCAGTTTATACAGTTATTAGCATATATGTACACTGATATGTATATACGCACACTCATATGAATGTATAAACAATTTATGTATACACTAATGTATAAAACCATGTAAACACTTATTATCAGTGCTATATACAGTTATTAGCACAATTTGTGTACGTATTGATGTATACCGATGTATGCCATTGTTTTCGGTGTATATTTATTTACTGATGCAATTATCGTTACATAACATTAGTTATCAGCTTTATATGCAGTTATTTGTGTGTTAAAAATACATTGTCGTAAGTGAGTGTGTGAGCGTTATGTCTGTATATATATGATGTGTATATATTGATATGTGTGTATGTGTAAAGTGCATAACTGTATATATATAGTGTACTAATATATACATTTCTATATACATTGATGTATATGACCATATATACACTTATTATCAGTTTATACTGTTATTAACGTATATGTCACTCACACACACAGTCACACTCACAGACACACTCACACACACACACACTCTCATATAGACATACTCACTCACTCACAAACACATACACACTAGCTCATACTCACACTTACACTCATACTCACACAACTAATATATTGTATACTTATATGCATCAGTATATATATATATATATATATATATATATATATATATATATATATATATATATATATATATATATATATATATATATATATATATATATATATATATATATATATATATATATATCTATATATCCATTGAAAACAATGGTATGTATTGATATACATCAATATGTACACAAATTGTTTTAATAATTGTATGTATCACTGATATTAAGTATATACATGGTCTTATACATTATACATGTACGTATAGGTATCGTATATACATATCAGTGTACATATAAGCTAATAACTGATAAACTGATAATAAGTGTTTATAAGGTCATATATATCAGTGTATATGTGATGTATGTATGAACTTATCAATGAATAAGGATGCATGTGCATGTGCATATCAGGGTATATGTAACTGATAGCAAGTGTATACATATATGCATAAATATATCAGTATATACATATCGAACATAGAAACACTGTATATATAACTGATGGCAAGTGTATACATACAAGAATAAATATATCAGTATATACATATCATATATATCAGTGTATATAGAATACATGTATTATACATACTTACATACACAGTATATATTTACTTATCAACACGTAAGGGTGCATCTACATGCGCATATCTGTGTATATATGTATGTATAATTGTATATAACTGATAGCAAGCACTGTATACATACATGCATAAACATATCGTAAATATACCCACATCAGTCCATACACAACACGCATATATGTGTAGTATACATATATATATATATATATATATATATATATATATATATATATATATATATATATATATACACTAATAACTGTATAAACTGATTATAAGTGTATTTATGGTAATACACATAAATATATATATACTACACATATATGCTTGTTGTGTATTTTGATATTTGTATATGTACGATATGTAAATACTGATATGTTTATGCGTGCACGTATACATTAGGTAGCAGCTATATATATTGTTATTAGTGCATAAAAATACATTGATGTGTGTGTGTGATGTCTGTATAGACAACGTGTATATACTGATATATGTGTATGTATGAAATGCATAACTGTATATATACAGTTATGAACATATATGTACACTGATTTATATATTACACCCACACACACACGCACTCACACTGATTTATATATTACACCCACACAAACACGCACTCACACTTACACTCACACTCACACTCACACTCACACTTACACTCACACTCGCACTCGCACTCGCACTCGCACTCGCACTCGCACTCGCACTCGCACTCGCACTCGCACTCACACTCACACTCACATTCACAGTTACACACACTCACATATATATTTATTACACATATATGCGTGTTGTGTATGGACTGATGTGTGTATATATATATGATATGTACATTGGTTTATATACTATATCCATATACCCACACACACACACGTGCACTCATACTCTCACTCACACACACATTCACATCACACTCACACTCACAGATATATATATATTACATATGCATGCATGTTGTGTATGGACTGATGTGTGTATATATATGATATGTATATACTGATATATTTATGCGTCTATGTATACAATTGCTTGTTATTAGTTATTTACAATTATCAATGTATATATACACTGATATGCACATGCACATACACCCTTACGCGTTGATTAGTGCATTTACAGTTATGGAGGTATATATGTATAGTGAGTTATATAGTACACCCACACCCACAAACACACACACACGCACTCACACTCACACTCACACTCACACTCACACTCACACACACTCACACACTCACATCCACTCTCACACTCACACTCACACTCACAGATATATATATTACACATATATGCGTGTTGTGTATAGACTGATATGTGTATATATACACATATATATGATATGTATATACTATGTATACAGTTGCTTGCTTTCAGTTTTATACAAATATCAAAGTATATACGCACGCATATGTGCACGCACATGCATTCCATGTACTTATTAGCAATTTATATTTATATATAGTGTGTATATATACGATATGCATATACTGATATGCTTATACGTTTATGTATAAACTTGCTATCAGTTATATATACACTGATATGCACACACACATGCACCCTTGCGCATTGATAGTGCTTACATATATTTCTGTATAAACATATATAAATGACCATATGGGCACATTTTATCAGTTTTTACAGTTATTAGCGTATATATACATTGTTATGTATATATACACACTCATATGTTTAAAGGGTTTATATATACAATAATGTATAAGGCCATGTATATACTTATTATCAGTGATATATACAGTTATTTGCACAATTTGTTTACGTATTGATGTATAGCAACATATACCGTTGTTTTCGGTGTATATATATACTGATGCACATAACCATATAATACATTAGTTTTTAATATGTATAAAATACATTGATATGTGTCTATGTGTTTGTGATATCTGTATATATACGATGTGTATATATTGATAGGTGTGTATATGTAAAGTGCATAAATGTTTATATACACTGCACTAATATATAGTTTTTTACATACATTGATGTGTATGATCATATATACACTGTTTATCAGTTTAAATAGTTATGAACGTAAATGTACACTGATTTATATGCTACACACAAATACTCACACTGACACTCATACTCACACACACACACTCACACTGACACTCATACTCACACATACACATGCACACGCACACTCACACTCATACTCACACACACACACACTCACACTCACACTCACACTCACACTCATTCACAGTCACACTCACACACACACTCACACTCATACTTACACTCACACACACACACACACACCTCACACACACACACACACTCACACTAACACTCACACTCACACTCCCAGATATATATACTACACATATGTGCGTATTATATATGGACTGATGTGAGTATTTATACGATATGTATAAACTAATATGTTTATACGTGCATGTATATAGTTGCTTGCTATCAGTTATATACAATTATAAATGTATATATACACTGCTATGAGCATGCACATGCACTCTAACTCGTTGATAAGTGTATATATACATATATTCTATATCACTGAAATATGTGACCATATAGACACTTATTAGCTGTTTATATATATATACAGTGTGTATATATATACGATACGTATATATTGATATGTTTATGCGTGTATGTATAAACTTGCTTTCAGTTATATATACACTGATATGTGCGTGCACATGCCCCCTTACGTATTGATACTGCGTACATACATTTGTATATGCATTGATATATTTGACCATATAGTCACTTATTATCAATTTTTGCTGTTATTTTGTACCCAAACTTTTTTACTGTTATTAGCGTCTATGTATACTGATATGTATAAACGCACATTCATATGCATATGTTTAAAGGGTTTATATATACACTAATGTATAAGACCATGTATATACTTATTATCAGTGATATATACAGTTAATAGCTTAATTTGAAAACGTATTGATGTAGAGTAATATATACCACTGTTTTCAATGTATGTATATATATATATATACTGATGCATAAAACCATACAACACATTTGTTATCAGTTATACATATTGTTATTAGTGTGTAAAAAATACACACTCACACTCGTACTTGCACTCACACTCACACTCACACTCGCAATTGCACACTCACACTCACACTCGTACTCACGGATATTTATTCTACACATATATGCACGTTGTGTATGGACTGATGTGTGTATATATATGATAGGTATATACTGATATGTTTATGCGTGTAGCAAATAGGTGCTTCCTATCAGTTATATACAATTATCATTGTATATATACACTGATATGCGCACGCATAACACCCTTATGTATTGATAAGTGCTTTTGTACTGTATATGTATACACTAATACATGCATTCCACATACACTGATATAATGATCATGTAGACCTTTATTAGTGGTTTATATATATATATATGGTGTATATATGTAATATGTATATACTAATATGTTTATGCATGTATGTATGAACTTGCTATCAATTATATATCTACTGACATGTGCACGCACTTGCACCCATACGCATAGATAGTGCATACATAAATTTCTACTTACACTGATATATATGACCATATAGATACCTATTATCAATTTATATGGTTAATAGCGTATATGTACACTGATATGTATATGCGCACACTCATATGCAAATATATAAACAGTTTTTATATACACTAATGTTTAAGACCATGTATATAATTAATATCAGTTATATATATACAGTTATTAGTACAAATTTTGTACGTATTGTTGTATAGCATTATATACCATTATTTTCAGTGTATATATATATATATATACTGATGCATTTAACCTTTCAATATACATTGATTTATATTATTGTATATACACTTATTACTGTATATACCCTGATTTATATACTCTTGTTATTGTATATACACTTATTACTGTATATACCCTGATTTATATACTACACACACACTCATTACTGTATATACACTTATTACTGTATATACCCTGATTTATATACTACACACATACTCACACTCACACTCACACTCATACTCACACTCACACTCACACACACACTCACTCACACACACACGCTCATACTCAAACTCCCACTCACACTCACACTCACACTCACACTCACACTCACACTCATACTCACACACACACTCACTCACACACACACACTCATACTCAAAGTCACACTCACACTCACACTCACACTCACACTCACACTTACACACACACACATACACATCCACACTCACACTCACACTCACACACACACTCACACTCACACTCACACTCACACTCACACATACACATACAAATACACATTCACACTCATACTCATACTCACACTCAGATATATATACTGCACACATATGCGTGTTGAGTGTGTACTTATATGATATGTATAAACTGATATGTTTATGTCTGTATGTATAGAGTTTGCTTTATATCTGTTGTTATGTACAATTATCAATGTATGTACACTACTACTTGCATGCACATGCACCCTTACGCATTGATAAGTGCCAATGTACTGCGTATGTATACACACTCACACTCTCACTCACACTCACATATATATGTACTACACATATATGTGTGTTGTGTATAGACTGGTGCGTATATGTACGATATGTATATAGTGATATATTTATACATGTATATATATAGTTGCTACCTATCAGTTATATACAATTATTAATGTATATATACACTTATATGCGTATGCACATGCACCGTGTGCGTACCTTTACGTGTTGATAAATGCATATATATTGTGTATGTTTACAGTAATACCTGGATGCTATATACACTGATATATATGACCATATAGATCCTTATTATCAGTTTATATATATATATATATACAATGTCTATATATACAATATGTATAAACTTGCTATCAGTGTGTGTGTGTGTGTGTATATATATATATATTGATGCATATGACCATACAATACATTAGTTATCAACTATATATACAGTTATTAGTGTGGAAAAATACATTGATATGTGTGTGTACGTGGTGTCTGTATATATACGATGTGTATATACTGATATGCGTATATATATAAAGGGCATAACTGTATATAAACCATGAACTAATATATACATTTCTATATACATTGATTTATATGACCATATATACACTTATTATTAATTTTTACAATTATTAACGTATATGTATATTAATTTATATACTAAAACATACACACACACACACCCACACACTCACACTCAGACTCACACAGACACAGACACACAAACACACTCACTCGTAAACACACACACTCACACTCACACTCACACTCACACTCACACTCACACTCACACAAACTCACATTCACACAGTCACACACACACTCACACTCACACTCAAACTCAAACTCATAAATATATATATTACACATATATGTGTGTTGTGTATGGACTGATGTGTGTATATATACGATATGTATGCACTGATATGTTTATGCGTGTATGTTATAATTGCTTGTTGTCAGTTATATACAATTATCAAAGTATATATACACTGGTATGCACACACACATACACCCTTACGCGTTGATAAGTGCTTCTATACTGTGTATGTGTACACTAATAGATGTATTCTATATACAGTGATATATAAAATCATATAGATACGTATTTGCTGATTATATATATATACAGTGTGTATATATATATGATATGTATACATTGATATAGGTATACGTGTATGCATAACTTGCTATCATTTATATATACATTGATATGCGCATACATATGCACCCTTATTCATTTCATATATTTCGATTTACACTAATATATTCATAGACAATTATTAGCGTATATGTACACTGATATGTATATACGCACACTCAAATACATATGTACAAGCGGTTTATATATACATTAATGTATAAGACTGTATATATACTTATCATCAATGATATATACAATTATTAACACAATTGGTGTACATATTGATGGATAACAATATATACCATTGTGTTCAGTGTATATATATATACTGATGCATATAACCTTTCAATACATTAGTTATCAACTATATATACAGTTACTAGTGTGTATGAAATACATTGCTATGTGTGTGTGTGTGTGCGTGATGAATGTATATATATGATGTGTATATCCTTATATGTGTGTGTAAAGTGCATAACTGTATATATACAACGTACTAATATATATATTTCTAGTTCATACATCAATATATATATATATATATATATATATATATATATATATATATATATATTGAAAACAATGGTATATATTGTTATACATCAATACGTACAAAATATGTGTTAATAACTGTATATATCACTGACAATTAGTATATATATGGTCTTATGCATTAATGTTTATATAAACCCTTTATACATATACATATGAGTGTGCGTATATACATATCAGTGTACATATACGCTAAAAACTGTATAAATTGATAAAAACTGTCTATATGGTCTTATATATCAATGTATATAGAAATGTATGTATACATTATGACTGCGAAAGGTTGTATGTGCGTGTGCATATCGGTGTATATATAACTAATAGCAAGTTTATATATACACGCATAAATATATCAGTATATACATATCTTATATTTACATACTATATAGACATATATAAACTACTCATATATATCATTTATATGGCCATATATATACGCTCATAAGTACATCAGTATACACATATACATATCAGTATATACATATCGTTTATAGGGTCATATATATCAATGTATATAGAATGCATGTATTAGTGTATACATACACAATATATATGCACCTCTCACTGATAACTAATGTATTGCATACATCAATATGTACACAAATTGTGCTAATAACAGTATATATCACTGATAATTAGTATATACATGATCTTATACATTACTGTATATATAAAAATATTACATATATTATATGAGTGTGCGTATATGTATATCAATATACATATACGCTAATAACTGTATAAAATGATAATTAGTGTAAATATAGTCATATGTATCAGTCAATATAAAAATGTATGTACAAACTTATCAATACATAACTGTGCATATGCGTGCACATATTTGTATGTATATATATATAAAAAGATATGAGTATATATACATATCGTAAATATACATACATCAGTTCATACACAAGACGCATATATGTCTAGTATATATATACATACATATATATATATATATATATATGTGTGTGTGTGTGTGTGTGTGTGTGTGTGTAGTATATAAATCTGGGTACATATACACTAATAGCTGTATAAACTGATAATAACTGTATATATAGTCATATACATTAATGTACATACAGTTATTAAAACAATTTTTGTATATATTGATGTATAGCAACACATACCATTGTTTTCAGTGTATATATATAGACTAATATATATAACCATACAATAAATTAGTTATAAGCTATATATACAATTATAAGTGTGTAAAAAATACATCCATATGTGTATGTGAAGGCTGTATATATACGATGTGTATATACTGATCTGTGTGTATGAGTAAAGTTTATAACTGCATATATATAATGTACTAATATGTATACATTTCTATATACATTGATGTATATGATCATGTAAACACTTATTATATATTTATACAATTATTAGCGTATATGTACACTGATTTTTATACCACACACACACACACACACACAGATATAGATATATATATATATATATATATATATATATATATATATATATATATATATATATATATATATATATATATATATATATTGATATAAGAAAAAGTCTTCCCAATGCTTATAGGCAAAAATGAACAGTGATTTCGCCTACCCTCATCACCGTCCAAAGTTAATCGCACGGTCATGATTGTTTGGTAGTATTTCATTTTTCATTTTTTTTCTACAAATCAGAATGTTTTGAAAATTGGAGCATGTGTACATTTTAGTGAGCGCACCTAATAAAAATATAAAAAGAATAATTCGTGAAACAAAAATTGACCAAAGTACCCCTGAAACATTTTGGGGGACACAACACACATATGTGTGAGTGTGAGTGTGAGTGAGTGTGATTATGAGTGTGAGTGTGAGTGTGAGTGTGAGTGTGAGTGTGAGTGTGAGTGTGTGTGTGGCAATGTGGAAATAGAATATATTCAAAGTTGGATAGACTACGTCAGTGGTGAGCTCTCTCTTTCTTACAGTGTGTGCATGTGTGCGTGTGTGAGCTCGTGTATTCTTATTTTCATCTGCATCTATAAATGCCAATTTGCTAACAAGAAATGCCAATTTTTGAGGTTTAAAGTACTCTGTCTTAGAGGGGAACTTATAATGAGCTGGAGTATAACTAGTTGTTTGTTTCTTAGGTATCTTGATACAATACAAAAGGCTACAGATGAAGATATTGTAGTGGAGCATACTTATGTATGAACAGATCTTTGTGCGTACTGGTGAAAAGAAGGCAAAGGTGACCTTGACTTTTGCGCCATATTTTGATGGGGATTACTTTTCTAGAAGGGCAGAGTATATAATTGCTAATATTGATAAAGAAGATGGTGAAAAACGATAAAAGAGTGGAAAAAGACCACCTTCAAAAGTGGCTCCAAAATATTCAACCCAAGCTATTGTTGCAAATGATATTGCAAAGGAAGCACTCTTGACACAGAAAGTACGGACCAATTTTCTTTTAGCTATATCTTTCAAAATCATTGTCTTTTTTTTTTGCTACTTGAACTGTTATATATTAAACATTATTGACCACTTATCAAAAAACCACATTTGTCGTCAGATGCCGCTTTTTTACAAAGATAACATCATTAATTAGTTAACTTGTCATTTTCTTGGGATTTTTAACATTCTTTCCATCCTTTTAAGGGTTTGTGTGGTTCTTTCTTTGTTAGTTTGTTCATCTTATTGAATGTAATGCTAATTTACACTGTATTTCCTTTGCCAGCTTGGAGATTCCATTTGTAAGAAGAGGGAGGATTTTATTGTGGTTCACATGCAGCACGCATGCAAGTACTGTGGTGAATTTGAATTATCTGGGAAGCTCCGGGTTTGCATGTTGTGTGAAATTTTTTATCTTTGTGAGAAGTAAGTGCTTATTTTGGATATAGTGAATGAATTTTTACAATTTACCCTTCTAAGTGACTGTTGTCTTTCAAATTTTGGTCTTAAGATAAACTTGCATGATCCTTGAAAATCATATGATCTATGTTTTATTAAGAACAGAAAAGAAAAGCTTTCGTAAACTGAATGAATGCCATAGAATTTAATTGCAAAAATGCACTAAAGTGGATATTTTAAAGAACTTATAATTTCACCTTTTAATTCGGTCAGTATGCGATGCAATATCTATTTGAATCAAAAACAGTTTTTAACTTTTAAATGATGAAAATGTTAACTAATTTTTTGTTTATCTTGAAGTTGTTACGAGGCCGAACAAAATGTTGATTGCAAGAATCGAATTCCCTGTAGCAGAAGGGGAAAGCATTCCTTTTCTCCTGTAAGGAGAGCAATTAGACATGAAGTCTCTCATCTAAATTTCAGCATACATGGATTATCTTCTGTGCATTTCAATTGTTAATATTTATAGATTTCTTAAATGTGACTATATAGTATGGTGGACTATATAAAAATCATGGTCCATTGGGTCATTGCAGACCATTTTGAAAGATGGGCCATGATGGAGTGTGTGTTGGGTTCACTTGAACTGACATGGAAACCTTACTTCTCTCCATCACTCCCCATCCCATCAATGGAGGTTGATGATCCAATAGACATTGCTTTACCCATTTCCATTTTATTAGGTTATATTTACCCTTACTAAATTCTATTTACAGCTTCATTTAGCTTTTTGATCGCTATGCTTTTGGCTATATTAACACCACATATTAACTCCTTGCATGTTGAGATGAATGATCCTCCTTTAAGCACCAAGGACAAGGGAAAGTATACAATGAGACAATTTACCTTTGGTACATGGTGGTCATAAATAATCTTGACCATTAGATGTAAAATTCGGTGGTATATTTATTTCATTGACCAAGCTCAAGGTTCATAAATTTTTTCGAACTTTGTGACATCCTCAAGCTATCAGGTTTTACATCGGATGGTTATAAGTAATTGTGACCTCAGTATACTAAAGTTTAATGGTTTCATTGTATAGAATCCCTATTTTTAAAGGTTCTTTGTGGCGAGCGGTTAACTAAGAGGGTTGGCAATGGGTCACACAGTCCGCCCTGATTCCAAAAGAGGTAGGCTGTGGGCCACAAAATATGTCCTGAGGACCAGTCCACTACGGCTCAAGGGCCGAGTCTACCGGGGCTAGGCCATGCCAGGCCTGATGTTTCTCCTTAAAGACTTATTGTTTTTTTTTTCTTTTGTTTTTAAATAGTCTATGTGACTCAGCTTGGCTTGAGCCAATATCCCTTTGACCCAGTCTTGGCAATGCCGAGCCGGGCGGGCAATGGGCTGGCCCGATCCATTGCCAGCCCTAGACATCTCACTGACGGGCCTTGACTATCATGACATAACAAACTCCAATCATTTTTCCCTTGATTTTTGTGCAAATCTAATTTTCACAATTGTAACCAATGCGTTTTCTGCGTCGATAGAGGTTAAATGTTGATGATTATTTCAGTAATGTAATGTAGTAACCACTATTTAAAGTCTCACATGCCAACACACACACTCTCTCTCTCCTTGCATTGTGTATGTTCAGGAGCATACTATACATTTACTCCATCGGGTGAAACATTTATTTTAGAGAATTTTTTTTGCATTTGATTTGAAATTTTGCATTCCATCTAATTATAATTAGATGATTATTTTCAAATAAAAAACTTGTAGATTTTGAGTTCTTGAACATCTAGATCATATCCTCCAAAAATTGGATGGTTCTAGTGCAATCTTGGGATTATATTCTTTTTAGGCACATAGAAAGTGTATTTTTTTTTTTGGGACAATATCCTCTAATTTTCTATTTTTAACTTCTATATCTCATTAGACCCAAGAATTGAAAATATTACCTAGAAGCAAAATGACTCCATCTTTTTTATCTTCCAACCTCTTAAACTTCACCATGTATTATTAGCCTCAATAACTTATGAAATGATTCTCTCTTTCTCTCTCTAAAATTCCATCTCTCTCTCACATCATCGACTCTCTCTCTCAAAACTTCATTTCTCTCTAAAACCCAAACCCCATCTCTCTCTCTCACCTCATCATCTCTCTCTCTCTCTCACTCAAAACTCCATCTCTCTTCGTAAAACTCAAACTTCACCTTTCTCTCTCTAAAATTCCATCTCTCTCTAAAACCTAAACTCCATCTTTCTCTCACACATAGGAAGTGTGTTCGTGTTCGAGCTCAAGCTAAACCCCTTGGCTGGTAAACTCACCGAGAAGCGAAGAGAGAGAGATTGAGTTTTAGAGAGAGAGTGATGTAGTTTGAATAGGGTATCATTTTAGTGTTTGTTTGGGTCAAAATTTTATGGTTAAATGTGTCCAGGGGATTGTAAAATAGAAAAGATGTAGGCATTTTGCTTACAAGCAATATTTTCATTTCTTGGATCTCATGAGATATGAAAATTAAAAATAGGGGATAAGGAGATATTTTCCTTTCTTTTTTTTTTCTTTTCTTTAGTATAAAATTCCTTGTTTTAGATATCACATCTCCAACGATATATATATTACACGCACACACACACACACACACACACACACACACATATATATATATATATCTAAAACATATATATACTACACACACACACACACACACACACACACACACACACACACACACACACACACATATATATATATATATATATATATATATATATATATATATATATATATATATATATATATATATATATATATATATATATATATATATATATATATATATATATATATATATATATATATATATATATATATATATATATATAGATATATAACATATATTACACATATATTACACATATATATATCTAAAACATATCCAACGACAATTTTAGGCGCATATCCAACGATATATATCTATATAACATATCCTTGTTTTAGATGTGCAAGTATAGGAAATATTCTATTTCCAACGACAATTTTATGCGCATAATGGAGAAGGAGGCTTTATGGAGGAAGACCCCGATGATAATCCTTGCTAAACTTGCCAAGGCCAAGAGGCTCGATCAAATAATTGATAGAAATCTTAGATATTCATTGACATTGCCGTCAGCTTGGCATACGGGTCTATGACGAGCTAATTCAACTCCGGTGCACTTTTCCCATCAATCATCTCCTTCCTTCAGGAATTTCTTGGGACACATGACATCTAAAATAGGATAAAAGAGTTTCATTTAATCGAAACTTATCTGCATATCATTCATATTGGTCTAAGGCTCTGACCAACTACCGATGCTTGTCATGACTTAAGTAGAAAGTCTGACCTTATATTTCTTATATATTGGGTTAAGACTCTGACCAATCATTGATGTTTGTCATGGCTTAAGTTGAAGGTTCGATCTTATATCCATTTCTCATATATTGGTTTAAGACTCTAATCGATGGCTCATGCCTGTTATGGCTTAAGTTGAAGGTTCGACCTTAGACTCCTATCTCACATATTACCAAGGTTCCGACTGACGACTGATGCTTGTCATGGCTTAATCTGAAGGTTCAACCTTAGTTCCATTTATCATATATTGGTCTGAGATTCTGACTGATAATTCATGCATGTTAAGGCTTAAATCAAAGGTTCGACCTTAGACTCCTATCTCATATATTGCTTAAGGCTCTGACCGACAACCGATGCATGTCATGGCTTAAGTAGAAAGTCTGACCATAGGTGCACTTCTCATATATTAGGCTAAGACTCTGACTAGTGACTGGTGCCTATCATGCCTTAATTCGAAGGTTTGACCTTAGATCAATTTCTCATATATTGGTCTACAACTCTAATCGACGGCTCATGCCTATTATGGCTTAAGTCGAAGGTTTGACCTTAGGCTCATATCTCATATATTGCCTAAGGTTTTGACGGATGATTGATGTTTGTCATGGCTTAAGTCAAAGGTTCGACCTTAGATCCATTTCTCATATATTGGTCTAAGACTCTGACCAACGGCTGACGCCTGTTATAGCTGATGTTGAAGGTTTGACCTTAGACTCACTTCTCGTATTGGTCTAAGAGTCTTACAAATGACAATTGCCCACCATATGGCTTAAGTCGAAGATCCGACCTTAGACTCATTTCTTATATATATATATTGTCTTTGACTTTGATTGACGACTAATACCACTTGTATGGCTCAAGTAATAGGTCTAAACCTCGGATTGATTCTAGATATATTTGTCAGAGGTTTTTGACCAACGACTAATGCTCATGATATGGCTTAGGTCATAAGTCCAACCTTGGACTTCTTCCAGATATATTCATTCTAAAGCTTTGACCAACAACTAATGTTAAGGCTTTGTCTGACAACCAGTGCTCATGATATGAGTTTGGTCATAGGTTTAGCCTTAGAATCATCTCAATGTTCTTAATGGACAGTAAATGCCCAATGAACAACAGATAGAGCTTAATTTGGGGGTTCTGAGACGATGAATAATTTTTTTTTATGATTCCATCGCCGGTGAAAGTCTCAAAACTGGGCATTTGACAGATGACCCATTTGATTGGCACTAGTTAAACAATTAGGGCAAATCCAATTTTGGAATCCTGATATTTAGCTGACGGCACATGAGAAAGTACTTCACTCAAAGTTTGAAAAATCCTAAAGGATTTCATTAAAATTTTGGCAGAGCTTCCGCATGAGAGATTGAATCCCAAAATTCAAAATGTCAGTTGACAGTTTTGAAAAATCGTAAAGCTCAGTTAACCAAAAGCCAAAGTCTAGGTGATCCCAAAAGTAGTGACTGTGATTAACAGAAGCGGGATTGATTGAAACCACTACACTTTGTCCCTGTTGCGAGCATACACTCAAGTATCAAGTTACAACCTAGGAATGCAGGACGAAAAAAATAAATAAATAAATAAAATAAAAAATGCTAGAAATGAAAAGAAATGGAAGCACTTACCGTTCTTTGAAGAATTTTTGCTAGAAAAATCAGGGCTCAGGTGAAAGTCGATGATATGAAACCCAGGACCTGCATGCTCTACTTGTGGTGTTAAATAACTAACGATTCTGCAAATAGTTGAAGCTCTTGAAAAAGGGCATTGGATATTAACAATAGAGTCGGAAGATGGCAAAAAATCAGAGCCTTCGAGAAATTGGTTTTACGAACAGGGTTCAGATGAGCTATAACGATGTCTGAGCGACCTTGAGGTTAGGAAAGATAATGAACAAAAATACGGGGATGTTATTTTTCATTGCCGGAGTTGTGGGACCTTGTCAGAATCACGAGTAGTGGACGGGCTTACTCTTAATTACATGAAAAGATAGGAGGAGAAGAAGATGAAGCATAGAGATGACGAAGAAAGAAGAAGAATGAGGAAGATGTAGGAGGGCGCAATGCTTGGGTGCCACATCACCTCAATCTACACCACTTTTATGGCTGGATAATTATGTTGGCTAGGAAAATTATCAAAGTATTCTAGGGTTAAAGACACATGAGGCCTTTGCTTTTAACAGAGTACCCTTGGGGAAAATTTTAAAAAGAAAGGGGCCAACATTTTGGGTTTTTGAAAATAAGAAGAGAGGCTTATCTTATGCCTAAAACCCTGACGAACAGAGGATTGGATAACCCCCTTTGTGATAGTGACCATCAACATATGAAGCATAGAGTGCATATCCAGTGACAACGCATAAGAAATAAAGGATGCAAATTGAAAGATAACGATGCAAGATCAGCAAAATAAGGAGCTTTATTCATGCTTGATTATGGGATTGATGCTCATTCAAAAAGAGAAAAAGAAGAAAGAAAAAGAAAAATAGCTCTTACAGGGGCCAAAGACTAGGGCATCATTCCCTGAAAGGGATGTACTTGGTGATCCTGCCCACCTTCTGCTTGACAGAGGCCAAAGTTTTCTTTGCATTTTCAGCCTCCCCCTATAAAAATCCGACATATTCTGATGATGTTTCACCTCTCGGCAAAGCTTTTTCACTAGCTCTTGTAGGAGAGTGGCTTGATTTGGGTTGGGTTTTTTTTAAGCCCAGCCTTTGAGGCTGCCTCATGGGCCCCTTCTTCAAAGTCTTTTGAAGAAGATGAGGATATGCCAACAACCCAAAAGTGGGAAGATTAGCTGCGACTACCCTTTGCTTGCATAACAGCTTGGGGAATGTCTATTATATGATCCCTACTACCCTTAATAGCGGAAATAAGGTCGGGATTTAGAGAGATGGATAGCTGACAAGGGAAGTTTGGGTTTGGAGAACTTATGATGTGATATGAGTAGAGTTCTCATGGCTAACCGATATTTATAGGCACTCACATGGAAGCCGAAGGAGTGATCTCTTGGAAATAAGGGATACTGATGATAATGTGTTGAGAAATGACGATTTGATGAGTATGTTCCGCCATTAATTCAAGACTCCTAGATTAAAGGAATTCTTGAGGAAAACGAGGCATGTATGCATGACCATGATGAAAGGGATAATCGATGTCTGTAAACCACCAAATCACCTGATGTCACACACCTTTTGGGATTCTCCCTGCACATATAACATCTGGGGCGGTTTTGCTGGGTGTGTTTTTAGTCACCATACAAAATAAGTACATTTTAACCAGACGCATAATGAATTGAAGGTGTATTATAAAACAAGTGCTTAATTGGTGCTAGATAGATGTCTTGACGGACAGTCGATAAGATATTGAGCGTGATCCATGAAGATATTTCCAAAGATACAACCCTGATATGATACAACGATATGAAGATATGATATTCCCAGGACTCATCATATGAAGGCTCCAAGATGACTTTAGAGTATTGTTCGTCAGTCAACTCATATATATCATGACTTATGACTAATGATAATGATAACGAGAGGAGTCAAACCATATCAATGTGAGACAAATTCTAGGATACATATACTCTTAAGGTTCATACATGTGTCTTCAAAAGGTATTAAAGGAATTTGATGTGGTATGACACTATCCAATCTGACGTTGGTCTAGTGTTCTCCTTGACTAACAATTGATGATACAAGAAACCTTTACCATCTCAAACGTGAGATAAGGTTTAGGATATATATGTTCCTAAGGCCCATATATGCCTCTTCATATGATAGGTGAAAGAATTTGATACAGAATGATAAATTTGATACATAATGATAAGCTTCCTAATCCATCATCGGTCACACATGTGCATCGTGACTAATGATCGATGATAAGAGACCATGAAATCATATCAATTTGAGACAAATTATGAGATACATATACAATCTCATGGCCCATATACACCTCTCTGAATGATACTGGAGGAGTATCATTCTGAGAGTTTGGTGAGATGCGATAAGTCTCTTTGAATCCATCGTTGGCCAAGGATAAAGTGTTCGATGGACGGAGCCTAAGGAAAGCCTCATCATATGATATCACAATGAGGTGCATCCTTACAAATGTGATTCATGAGGCTTCATATGCCTTTAAGTCCAAGAATTATACAAAATGGGCATCATTCGGAGTTGACTTAACCCTAGCACCCGTATTCATTTGGCGGTCAAGATATGCCTTGACCGACACCCCAAATTTTATGTTTGGGATGAAGTCGAGACTTTCAGGGATTCATAATTGAGGTATTATATCCCTCACCGTGAAGTTTCACAGTATTCAAAGATGGTTTAACTCCTCATCTGTATTCATTGACAATCAAGGACCTTATACGCTGTCTGTCAAAAGCCAGGATGACCTCCGGTCATCAAAATTGAGGTTTCTCTCTATATATGAGGAATTTTGTCATGGGTCTAGGACCATTAGATTCTTGAATTATTGCTGACCCATGACCATTAGATTCCTAAATTAATGCTTTATCACCATTAAAAGGTGCGGCATTATATTAATTCTTGAGGTAGGAGCGGTTGAGCCCGCAAATCACTAATCCTACTGACGTAATTTCTAGCAGCAAAGGGTCCACTTCATTGAACGATATTTCTCTCATATATAATCCATTTGAAGCGAAACTTGGACCATTGTGTTCATCTCTGGGTTCTCTACAATCTCTCCAAATTTCATGACCAAGGGGTTCATCACCAAGAAGCGGTAGAAGAAATATGCAGACATGGTATAACTGAGCTACAACAGCTTAATCGACGATGGATACGAAATAACAAAATCCCTTATTTTTCTTACATGGTGTTCCTGCTGAATCTTAGAGCTTCGAATTTGAATTCAAATCTCAAATAAGATGAACATTGACCAAGCATGTAGTTATCAACAAAGCCCTCTATGAGAGCATTCACATTCAAACAAAGATACATGGTTATCGTCTATGGCTCAATTATAAAAGATAAAGGCATGTGATCAACGAATGGATAAACATGATAAGCTTTTATGCTTATCAACTATTGAATGATTATATAAACCTCAATTCTTGATGAGGATAGGACTTCAATTTCATTGGATTGACAGGATTGGATCAGTTCAGCTCAGAGGGAGACTGAGACATACACGCCCTTTGATGATATTTGCATGATTGAGAGAGATAGAAGAGAGTGATTGTATTTGTAGTAAGTTAAGGATCAGCCCATTGATACTACTGTTGTTGCTGCTACATTGCAATAATCTGATAGAGAGAGAGAGAAGCTCTTAAATTTAGACTCACGAGAAGCTTGATATCGAAGGAGCAGACCATACATATAATACCCCTGCATATAGTCAGGTATATAGGCTCATGATGGCCTTGGTATTGATTTATTTGATGTGTGTTTGTATATTTTCCTTTCTTAGAATCATATGTATTGGCTTCAAGGCCCGAATGTAGGTTTTAGGCTGATGTAAATTGTAACATAGGTTCAAGCATCTGGAACTCTTCCGCTCTCAGTATGATAGGTAAAGACTGTATTTCTATGATATGGAATACATGGGTGAATTTGACCCCGAATGTGTTTGCTCTCTGGTAGTTCATTAAGAGTCATGATGTTTTTTTAAAATAATTTAATTAATGCTGCACATTTTTCAGAGCAACCAGACCGAAGTGAAGCAAAGCTTGGTAATGCCGTTTTAGTTAGATTTGGGTAGCTTCAATCAAATTTGGGTCTGATTCAAAACAATTTTGCTGAAGCTTGGCCTCTTCGGCGTAAGCAAAGAAATATCTATATAAAAATATTTTTTCTTTTTTGTTTTTTTGAAATTTTTATTTTTTCATTATGTTTGTTTATTTCAGATATATATCTAATTTATTTATTAAATTAAAAATATTTGAAGCCTTCCCCCGATCGGCTAAAGCACCGAATTGCTTCATTTTCTCATCAAACCGAAAACGACTCCAAAGCGAATCAGACAACATTGTGCGCATATAATTTTCTCCACAATATAAACCAACTCCAAACATTACATGATCAACTCTCCATACCACAAAACATTTAAAAGCTCAAAATTACAACAAATAAGTGAAAATTATCAAGGGGAAGCCAATTGTCAAACCCTTTGTGCCAAGATCACATAAGCGGACCTTTTAGGGTCTCAATTTGTCCCATGTATGATAGCACGGACGACTGTGATATAAAGGGCTTGTCTCACTTATGTGACGGGAAGCTTATGCTCAATTATTAACCACTTTATTAGCTTCAAAATGAGAGACATAAATGTACTTTTGATGATAATGTTGATAAAAACAATGAGCATAGACATCTTATGATGTATGGGAGTATATGGCCATAGACTAGAGAAAACAAGTATTGATTCACAAGGGAAATGCTCTAGGATCAAATGACTATGATGGGGCATTCAAAGAATCACTAAATGCTTGCTAGTATGCATGAAACATCTCCTATAATTCTCAGAGAAATTAGATTAACAAAATGGTAGAGAAAGTGGTGTCTAAATTCAAGATTGAAAACTAGACTATGCACATTACGTGGTGTGGATGCATAGTTTTACAAGGTAATCAAAGATCACAAACACTCGAGCATAAAAGGACAAAATTTTATTGTAATCACAGATTTACAGCAATAAAAAGGCAGAAGAAATACTCTAAAAATAAAAGAGTATAGGCCATGGGGATCACCTTAAGTATGGAGCATCAAGTGGGCTAGACACCAAGAACTCAAATGGCCATAGCTATATTTGCTCAAAAAGAAATGAAGCCATTTCAAAAATTTCACCTGACCTTAGCTAATAGATGATGCCACACCAAAATTTATACTATGATTATCGTCCAAGACTTAGGGCCCAAGCCAAAATTTCATGATGTATCCTCAACCCTAGACACTTGTGAAAAAAAACTACATGAGTGCCAATTGAAGCATGTGACAAAATTACGCACTTAAGTAATAGAACTATTTTTCATTTAAACTAAATAAAACTCCTTATTATATAAAACACACAAATTCCAAAGAAAGAGAACTAAGGGGTATGTCAGAGGCATGTGGGTCCCATGAGGTGCCGTGTATCACCCTATAGCCACTTGGGTAGTACGTGTGGCCTCCACTAGCTCCTTGATTGAAATGTACCCCAAATAAATTAAAAAACCTCATATTCTTGCTCCAAAAAAATTTAAAAAATTGCCAAACTTTCTTAAAAATCGATAAATCATTTTTCATATAAAAAAAATACTTATTTTGATATCAAAACAAAATTGGACAAGAGGTAAATGAGATCTATGGGTTGAAATTTTTGTATCAGAGTACTGCACTGCACTAGTTCGGGATGATGGTCCATTCACTCGGAATGACGTAACAAGCCTATAATCTAGAGGCTCTGGTAAGGACGTAAAATATGGTTTATCAATGTCATCCCAATCAATTTTCCAATACTTTTAGGCGTTAGTGAATTGCAGGTGCGCTCTTGAGGACATAGAAACAATAATACATAGGGTCCCTGCACATGTGTACTAGCTCTTCCTAGTTGGATAATTACACTTAGAAGAGTGGCTTCTTGTGCAATTGTGAGTGCCCATGCCACAAGTTGTTCTTGTATCAGGGTGTGGACTCATTCCCTATGAGTCATGACCATCCCATGTAGGGTTATTATACTTAGATATTGGGGTTCTTATTTCCTTTTAGTTCTCTTAACCCTATCCAACACATAATCACATGAGGCATATAGTCTAAGTATATCAGTGACTTAGAGGCGACCCTTACACCTCTAAAAGCATTGATCAACAACCGCATATAAGAAGAAAAACTACCTTCCAAAATAATGCCCGCAAAACAAGCATTTGTAATGATGTTAGGACAACATGAAACATTAGGATCCCACACAATCCATAAACCCCCACAGGCACCGACATAATCTGCCCCACAAAAAATAACAAAAAACCCAAGTCTCCTTAACAATAAAAAGAGATGGATTTGGTAATTTAGTTTCATGCAATAACAAAACATCAACTTATATTTATGGACAAGAAGCTTTACCTCCTTCTTACGACGCAACTCACTGAGGCCCCAAACATTCCAACTTATTAGCTTCATTTTGGTGCAAAAATAGCTCCATTTTCGACAAGCTCCTCACCTTCCCAGCGGATATGGACTTACATGATTCTACGGGTTCCATTACACTGTCATCACTTAGAATGATCAAACCACCACCACCTTGATCCATTTTTCGAGGTGCAAGCCTAGGCGATGATCTTGTAGGCTTGGGAATACTCTTGGCAATCCCTTTGCCCTTAGCTTTTGTCTTCTCAGCAGGAGTCTCAATGACCTTGGCTCCCACCTTAGCTTCTTCTTCCTCCTTGGCCCTCTAGACCTTTCCTCATAAAGCATCTGCAACCTGTCCATTTAGGAGACAGGGATGGGAGAGAAACTAGATAAAAATAAGAAAGTGTTTATCTTCTTTTCTTAAGTCTATTTAGGGATATCTCCCTTCATTGTAAATCAGAATGAGTTGAATAGAATTTGGTCTCGTGAAGAGATTGTTTTTGGGTAGATTCCTGCAGACCTTTGAGAGAGGGCATATTCTCTCAACCTTTTTTTATTGTTATTTTTTTTTTTTTTTTTCTCTGCATCAATTGGTATCATAGCAAGTTAGATCTGAACAAGTTATATCTACAGAGAAGTTAGATCCCGGTATCAGAGCAAGTTAGATCTGAGTAAGTTATATCTACAGAGAAGTTAGATCCCAAGATATCTGGTTTGTTTTACAATACCCATCAAAAGTTAATCAAGCTAATCTTGCTCCTATGGATAATCGTTGGGGACAAGCTATAGAATTTGACTAAATCCCTAGAGGAGATAAATAAGAGGTTGCAGCAGATGGAGAACAATGTTTTTCGTGAAGAACAAATGATGCAACAGTTGGATCAGATATTGCAGCGGTTGGAGAACAATCTTCAAGGTACTCACAATCACATTAATCTTACATCAGTAATTCCACGACAAACCTAGAATGTTAATTTCATTAATCTTGCGTCAGTAATTCCACGACAAACCTAGAATGTTGATTTTAAGTGTAATGAAGAAATTTACTGGCCCAATCATCTGTATCCTATAGAGCGACCATAAGATTTTAATATTAAAATCGATCTCCCAAAATTCCATGGTCAAGGGTGTTCATCTATTACATATGGTGCGTCTTTGGAGCTGGACCTATTCCTAGTTCAGAATAATAATCAGCCCAAGCTCGTATTCAACAATTACTCTAGAAACACAATTTTCTTTTATATATATATATATATATATATATATATATATATATATATATATATAGTCTTTGGGTCAGGTCTAGCATGAATTTTCCATTGACACAATAGTTTTAGAGTAAAGCTAATTCTGAAGTAGTCAAATAAAAATATTTGTGAAATCTCTCTTCTAATGTTCCAAGTTAAAATAAAAATTACTATCAAGCTTTAAATCCTTTAACTCTCTTCCAATTTTCTAATTCAAGTATACTAACCATAAGTCTCTTCCAATGTTCCAATTTAAAATTAATAGTAAGCTCTGAATCAACTCTCTTCCAATGTTCCAAGTTAAAGTTAAAATTAATTTTAAAGGGAAAATATTACTCTCTTCCAATTTTCTAATTTGAAAGAGAAATTATTATAATTAACTCCCATCCAAGATTAAATGGATATTGAACTTTACCGTTTTTTTATTTTGAGAATTATATTTAATTCTAAAGTTTGAAAATTGAAGTTCAAATGATATTTGGAATAAATCATTTATATGGAGCATCTATGAATACCTATTCACATTCAAAGCATGGGTCTAATAACACATAAGTAAAATAGGTAATATAAAAGGCATCTTCTACAAAAATAAAATGCGAAATGCACGTTATTTTTTAATATTTATCTCAAAATATACAAATTTTGTAGCTAAAATTTTAAAAACTCAAATTCTTTAAAACTATAGGTGATATTAAATATACTTAAATATTAAAATTAAAGATTTAAAATAAAAATAATTAATCAACCAATTTAACTTGAGGATATCTTTAGTAGCTATAACATAATACTAATAAAGTAATAAGAAAGTAATTTTGATTTTTTCAAGAATATCACAATTATATGTTTCTAATTATAAATATTCCAATATGTATTTATTTTTTTTATAATTTTATTAATATTAATGTAGTAATTCATGTATTACCATTTTCAGACGTGAATTTATATATTATGAAAACTAATTTTCAAATGGTGAAGTAAAAAAATTTGCGAAGCCAAAGGAGAGGAAAGTTGAAAATGTTAACCGTGGAAAAAAACAAAGATGGATTTAACATATATGAGAAAGAATACTTACCATTGGTCTCCTACAATGTTCCAATTTCAAGTTAAATTGATAGCAAGCATTGAATCCTTTAACTCTTCCAATTTTCTAGTTTCGAATGAAAAATATTATGGTTAACTCTCTTCTAAGTTCAAATGGATCTTGAGCTGTATAGTCCTTTTTGGACGATCTCAAACTTTAAAGTTTGAAAATTGAAGTTAAAATGGTATATGGAATAAAGCATTTACATGGGGCACCTTTGAAGGACTATTCACATTCAAAGCATGGGCCTAATCACACATAAGTAAAGTATGCAATAGAAATGACATCTTCTACAAAATAAAATGCCAAATGCATGTTATTTTTTAATATTTATTATCAAATAGACGAGTTTTATCACCATACTTTTAAAAACTCAAATTCTTAAAGACTACAGGTGATATTAAATGTAATTATATATTAAAATTTACAATTAAAAAAATAATAAACTAATTTAACTTGAGGATGTCTTTAGTAGCTATAACATAATACTAATAAAGTAATATCAAAGGCAATATATTTTTTATGAATATCATAATTATATGCTTCTAATTATAAATATTGAAATATATATTTATTTTTATTACAATTTTAATAAGTATAGTTTCATTATCTATAATCATGAAAATTATATACAATGATTAAAATATTCAAATAATAAAAGTAAAACCATATGAATTTATTATAATTAAATGGAAAATGGTTTGATAGGGCTGCAGCCTTATCAAAATAAGTAAACCCTTTCAACTCATAACTCATTGAAAATTACAATTCAAGTATTGGAAAACTTTTATAGCGATCATCTTGGCCTTAACATTATTGTTGTGAAAAAGATAGAATTGCAAGCTCTAAAAGTAGTGTATATTACAACAAATTATCTAGACGATCCATTTGGTGTTGGAAATTCATTTTAGATCCATCATAGAGATTTCCATTGCCAAAAGTGCTTTCCGGATGAGGATTTGATGTGAGGTATTTTCATAAAGCTTAGGCCTTAAAGAAACTTCATCCTAATTAAATTAAAGTTAAGATAAGACTTTAAAATATTATCGTTAATTGTTTTTATAACAATATTAGAATCAATGTCAATAATGTGATCGTAATAAAATTATAATAAATATTACAACAATTATGTAAATATAATTAAAATTGTAAATAAAAATATTATGAATATGTTTTACATGTAATGCACTTTCCCATTGGAAATCATGTAATTGTTTAAGTGACCATTTAATGTATATCAATATACCATTCGATCGCCTATTTACGAAATTGTTTACATAAATGCTTGAAACATATTTGCATACTCTAGAATACACATTTATGTAATTATTTATATGATCATTTATTTCAATTCTACGTGCAACACACGTGATCCCACTAGTAGCTTTTAAGTAAGCACTTTTATACCCTATTTTCGTTTTATTAGTACGTAATCAAGTTCAAGATTCCGCAATGTGACTCTCACCATCTCTACACTGTTGGTGCTTTCAATTTTGAATTTTAGTACAAAAGTATTACAATCATCTCTAGCTATCAAATTTAAAATAGAACAGCTATGATGTATGGTTCATAGTATTTAAAGTCAGACCTGACACATGCCAGCCCTCCAAATTTACATGTGATGGCTGGCATATTGTGACTTTTGCCTACCCAATATGCCGGTCTCATTATAGGCTACGCCTCTTCAAAATATGCTAACTTTTTAATCTAGTTATCCATTTCATACTATGATATTGAATGGCAAGGAATTTGAATTGGACTCTTTCTATTTGGCCTCGTATAATTCAAATGAGGAAAATATTTATATAAGGTGTCAAACTTTATATTATTGAAGTAAGGGGCACCTCAAAAGTTACCAAAAATGCATTTTGATGCTGGAAAATCCTCTAATTGATCATCTTCACGTTAAGATGTATCAATATAAAAAAAAAAGACTTTATTTGCACTTTAGATATGATTAAAATGATACCCTATCCAATAAAGAATCTAGACCATCTATTTGGAGAATTTCAAGATCTTAGCCTTCAAAAATTTCAAATCAATTTTTTGTTCTTTAGCATTATTTATTCGATAACTATAAAGCAATTTAAAATTTTGATAACGGAAAAATATCTATTAAGGCCTAGATCTTAGCATCTCACCAATATGCTAAGTGGCTTAAAAAAAATCATTTATAAGGGCATATGGGGTTTTCCAAAGAAAAAATCTTAATGATTGCTCATAAAATGAAAGAGTATATGTTTGGAAATTTGGATCAAACAAGTGACCTTAACATGGTTTTTTAATATTGTTTCATTATATTACTTTTTAATTTTCAATAACTACGTTACCTCTTTAAAAAAATCTTAAAAAAACCTAAGTTATCCATGTTCATGGTAGGGAACCTGATAAGTAGGGCATTTCAATAAAAGAAAAGTTTATATAGAGCCGAGGCTCTAAACAATCAAATTAAAGCCCACCTCAAAATTTTCACTAGAAGAAGTTGTTTTGATTTCCAAATATCCTCAAATTGATCAACTTGGCATCAAGAAGCATGGACATGACAAAAAAATGGATTTCAAAATTTTGAAATAGTGCATCTTATAATGCTTTCTTGGATAGTCAATTTTCAAGTTTTCATATGTATGCGCGATCTACACTATTTTTATAGCTTTAAATTTTATAATTAAATATAAAAATATACTATAAGGCTATCATAAATATTTTGATTATTGAAACTATATATCTTCACATTATTTGAAGTTGGGCTTTACTTTTATTATTTAGAGCCTCGACTCTATACAAACCGCACCCAGTTGCCTTGAACAAGCATGGGCTCGTGCTCTTGCTATTTGTTTTGGGGCCCTTTTGATGGGTCAAATATCATGCTTAGGTTCCCAAATATGAATATGGGCAAATTGGGATAGTTTGAGAATATCTTTTACGGAGGTACATGAAATGAAAATTTGAAAGTAGTCCTTGTCATGTAAATTGATATATTTTTTACCCCTTTAAGTATATTTTAAAGATTTATAACTTATAAACCCTTGAATGATATTTTTCCGATGATTTACAAGCAAAAATTAATTGAGGAAGTACATTTGCCTTTCAAAAAAAAAAATTAAATGGTGATCGAGGGAGAATACCATCACCAAGAAATCATCTCTTGACGCATCCATAGATTTTATCATGTATTTGATGGATTAATTTTAACATATTGGAACTAGGCACTCAAAGCTCTAAAAATTCCATCCTCGGACCACATTTTAATTTTTTTTAACTTTTTTTTTAACTAGAGCCGTGCCCCCGAGCTTTAGGGGCAGTAACTGCAAACGATAAGATAACATAAAAACAAGAAACTGCATGATCAAATGCACTAAATTGTCTCTTTCTCTCTCTCTCATCAAAAGATAATAATGCCAAACCAAGAAAATGGGAAACAGGAATACACAAACAGAGAAAGAAAAACCATCAAGTACTAAACTCTCAGATTTATTATACGAAGGGCAGATGAATTTTGGTCCCTAAGAATAAGGAAAAGAATTATAAAGAAGTTTTGATAAGATAAATGGGAAAAGAGTAAATAGGGTTTGAAGAAGCACACGAAGGACTCTGCGTTGAAATTTGAGAAAAAGAAAAAAAGGAAAAAGAGAAAAAAAGCTAAGCCCTTTTTTGGAAGATGTTTATGAAAGAAAAATGAAACAAAGCGATGGGGCTTGCATGTATACTCATATAAAAAAAAAAATATGCATCAAATAATTGTACAAAGAAAAAAAGAATGAAATATACTTAACAATCTAAACATACTTGTAAAATAATCCCCTGAACCAATGGACCTCTTCTCTCTTCCTATCTTTCTTTAATTATGTTTTTAAAGATAGAGAGAAGGAAGAGATCTTACAAGTTTTAAGAGAGAGAGTTTGACGATAGAGAGAGAAGGTAGAGATTAAGAGAAAGAATCCTCTTAAATTTGGCAGAAAGAACCCGGAGATTTTATACTCTCCGATGGGTGGGTCCAATAACATGATGCCACATCAGCAGCATCTAGAATATTGACCAATTTTGATTTCTTTCAGATCGAATGATAGGGTTTCAAAAAGGTTTGCAAGGTGGCTTCGAACCTCCGCCCAAATCGTTACGTATTAATTACGGTTTATTATGGGGATAAAATCGCGGTTCATTCTTTTATCTCTAATTTAAGGATAATTAGTGTGTATAGGCAAAATGGAATTGGACTTATACGAGGTGGGTTTTGGGTTGAAGTTGGAAATGATATCAACTTTTTTTTTGTTTTTTTCAAAAAATAAAATAGACTTTCTAATCAATTTACTCCCAATCTAACTTTTTTTAGCAACTCCCCCAAAACCATGTTTCCTAGCAAATGCCCCAATACAAAAAGTTCTTTTTTTTTTTGACAAAAATAGCCTTCTTGTACATAACTAATTATTTTCGGATCCCAATGAAAGGACTGTACATGTACAATGCCAAACTGCTCACTTCAAAACGCCGGACCGCTACTTTAAAACGCTGGATTGTCCCTTCAAAATGCTATACCGCCACTTCAAAATGTCGGACTGCCCCTTCAAAATGCTGGACTGCTATTGCAAAACGTTAACGTTGGACTGGCCATTTCTCCAATAGCATAATCCCCGAACTACTACAAGCATAATCCCCGAACTACCACAATGAATACCGGACCGCCCATTCCAGCAAAATAATCGTTGGACCAGCTCTTCCAAACCCTATACCGCCCTTTCGAGCGAAAATGATTTGTTATATAAAGGAAGTGTCTTCCAAATCCCGTACCACCCTCTCGAGCGAAAATGATTTGTTATATAAAAGAAGTGTATTTTAGTCAAAAAAATGAACTTTTAGTATTAAGAGAATTTACTAGGAAACATGATTTTTTGGGGGAAGTTGGTAAAAAAAAGTTACGTTGGGGTAAATTACTTAGAATGTCCATTTTTGGGTGACCTTTTTTTAACCTTTTATTTTCCTTTTTTTGGTCTTCTACTGGAGAGCCAATCCACATTAGCAGGATTGGTCAATTTTGCGACAACAAGATACATGTAAGCTACAACTAAACTGCAGTTTGTGTGTTCGTCTACTTCAAAAGCACTAGTTTGTAGAGGGCACTAGAGAGGGTAAGAGGGCTTGACGCTAGCAGACAGCTAAGGAGCGAAAAGCGATATGGGATATGGTTAGTGTTATCTTATCTATCATAAGAATTTAAACCATGAAATGTAGGGGATGTTAGAGAGAGAGGATTTTGATGGTTTTTTTCTTGCAATGAGAGAGAGGGAGAAATCATCAAGCGTATGTAGAGTCTTAGTCTAGATGTAAGAGATGATCATGGGTATATGTAGGGGTCTTAATGTATATATATATATATATATATCCTCCGTCCTAACGTGAATGTATACAAGTTGGGATTCAAGTAAGTTGGGATTCTTAATCTTTTTTAGTAACAAGTTTTATATTTATTTTAGAGTTATTTACGTACGGACTTTAAAAAATAATAGCCAAGATATCCATCATGAAAAAGCTCAGTTAACTCCAAAAAAGCATTAGAACTCCAAAAAGGCATTAGATGGAAACAACATGAAGGATGTGCTTTCATCCAATAAAACAAAAAAAAAAGATAGTTCTTATGTTTGGGAATATAAAGACAATATAATTAAATATGATAGGAAACAAAAAGAGAATGTCGGTTATTACGTTAATCGGGCTTATTACACCCCACATCAAGTCACCACAATCTACTGGCTCGGGATCAATGATTGACCATCAATCTCAACCATAAAAGCAAGTTTAGATCAACCCTTCAATAGAACTTTGAACTCCTCTTGATCACAAATCTCAAACTTAGGTACAAGCCATAAAACCTAGTTTAAAAGAGATAGCATCTACTTACTTCTATCTAACTCTTAGGATCAACATAACACAATATGAGAGATAGAGATCAATACCAACTAGCTGGAGCATGACCCTTAGATCTACTTAGAGAGAGAGAGAGAGAGGGAGAGAGAGATGGTCTAAGAGGTGGGGCGTGCCCCTTACTAAATTCTAGAGAGAGAGAGAACTCCTAGGGTTGAGGTGTGCCCCTTTTCTTACCAATAAGAGAGAAATATTTATAGAGATAAGAGAGATTTAAATGTAGAGATTTAAGGGTATGGGGTCTTCTATTTATAATGTTAAAAGAGGTTTAAAGTAACTTGCAGGGTGAGAGATTTGAGCCATCCATTTCATAGATAAGTCATCAAAATCATATGGAAGGTGTTAGAATCTTTATCTCTCATTTTCTAAGCTATTTTCTTATCAATAAAAATTAAATATATTAATTTCAATCATAATATTGTGCTTATAAAAAATAATGCGCAAGTCTTCTCATGCTTTCCAAAAAAACCATTCAAAACTTCCTCAAGGCAAATGCTTTCTAAAACGTCACATAACTTTATCTTCAAGTCAAAGCTTGATCTCACAAAAATGGAAAGCTCCTTGGAGTGGGGCATGCCACCTTAGGTAACCAACGAACATGCATACATGCACACCATCAGAATGACATTATTGAACGCAAACACCATCACTTACTTGAAGTGGCACATGCTTTGCGCTTTCAGGCCCATCTTCTCATTAAATTTTGGGGTAAATGTATTTTAACTGCAACATACTTAATAAATAAAATTCCCACACCTAAATTGTTTGGCAACTCTCCACATGAAATATTGTTTAAAACTCAACCATTTTCTGAACACTTACGTATTTTTGGATGCCTTTGTTATGCTCATAATAGTGATATTCATAAACACAAATTTGATCCTAACTCTAAGCAATGTGTTTTCTTTGGATATCCTCATGGTCAGAAAGGCTACCGTACCATTGACTTGCAAAAGGAGACCATTTTCGCTATTCAAGATGTGATCTTTCGTGAAGATGTGTTCCCTTTTCAAGACTAAAAAATGGAACCTGAAACCATTCCCACAGTTCTTTCCATGCTTATTGTGGACAATGACACTTTTGAAGTGCCATCTTTAAACCTACCTACTCTTAATATTTATATTTTATGAATTATTTTGTTAATATTTGTATTAAATGCACCTTGATAAAAAAAATAGACGTCTAAAATTTCATGTGATTTAAATTTATAAAAAAAAATTAAAAATAAAATACGAATTGAGGTTGTGACAGTTAGAACGGCCCGATTGAATCTTATAAAATTTTCATAGTGCACATATTTCATTGCATAAATCTTATAAAAGAATTTCAAGAAAACTGTGTTTGACTTTGCAGGAATACAATGCCAATGTAGAATTCTTTTGGGCTCCATTTCTAGTTGATTTGGAGGAAGTGGTACTTGGCCAGCCCAAGAGAGTTCTCAAACCCTCTGAATTCGGAGGAAATGCCCAAGCATGGAGAGGAGTTGACATTCTCATCTTCAAATCTTCTCATTACTGGAGAGATCAAATAGTAAATCTCCAAAGCCTTCAACTATTTTTAAGAATGGGCTATATGACGACCTAGACAGGATATTTATATATAAAAGGGCATAGAAACTATCAAGCTGGATTTACTCGAATCTGGATCCCCAAAACGCCAGAGTCTTCTTCAGGAGCCCTTCCCCTATTCACACAGTGTAAGAAAAAATCACAATAACTCACATTATACTTTTCTATACTGGTCAATAAACAGAAGAAATTTATCTTGCCATCCATCTCTGTTTAACTACCTAGCTATCTATGATGGCTATCACCTTCTCCATGTATTTGCCATTTTTTTGTTTTTAATTGAAATGTGGTCATATTAAAAAGGAGTAATGAAGATGGATCCAAAAAATTTTGCAGCTCAGGTCAATGGGATGAGCCTAATGGGAATTGGTGCGTGAACGAGACTGAGCTAATTGCACATGGTACATTCTTGAGCCCGATCCCTCCTCAAATGACCATCATCGAGACAGTTTTGAGAGAGAAAATTTTCAGTCTATGTCTTCAATATCACGCGGTTTTCGGATTATAGAAAGGATGCTCACCTCGGGTGATGGAGAAATGAGATATGACACTGGTTGCCCCGCTGATTGCAACCATTGGTGTGTCTCTGGGGTGCCAGATATCTGGAATGAGCTGCTCGAGTTTCCTCTTCTCTTCTTAGTTTTCTGTGAATCTCTCTCTCTCTCTCTGTGGTAGACCTACTGAGTTCCAGCCAAGGGTGACTTGAGTTGCCATGCATTTGAAATGGGTTGCTTGCTTTTCTGCTGCTCTCTTAAGCTTTTGCAAGCCCCTCTCTCTCTCCCTCCCCTGTACTAGGCATGGTTCTGCAATGACCATGCTCCCCTCAGAAAGAAATTTGAAAGAAGTTTTGATCATAATACATTGTTTGTAGTCTTCTTTGTTGTTCCTATTTTTTGTATTCTCCTTTTACTTGGGATTTTCATTTTTTTATATGGTTGTTTTCTTGTTACGGTTCATCTCCCCCTATAGTTTTTTTTTTTTTTTTGACAATAGTAATTATTTTTATTAAATCAAAAGGGACACTATGCCCGATATATCATTAAAACCAAACGTGAGAGATTGCTGAAGAATCATGAGATGTCCCTTTCTTTGCTAGATCATCTGCCGTAGAATTTGCTTTTCTATAAACATGGTTGAGAGACTATACTGCCTGCAATTGATTCCATGATTTGCAACCATAAACATCTTAATCTCCAAGGTGGGGTAGCCTTATACTTGCACCAATCAATAACATTTTTGGGATCTCGATAAATGAACTCCCCAGTTCTTTGTCCATCAAAATTTTTAGACTTCGATGAGGTGAGCGAAGTTGGCAATGGCTTCGCCACATGGTGCTGTATAACAAAAATGAAAAAAAGACCTATGTGATCTTTTATCGGGGAATTATTATTATTATTATTATTATTATTATTATTGTTATTGTTATTGTTATTATTATTGTTATTGTTATTGTTATTGTTATTGTTATTGTTATTGTTATTATTATTATTATTATTATTAGTATTATTTATATCTCCCATTTTGTTTAGGCAAAAGATCACTTACAGGTGATCTTATTACAACAACATATACTTCAAAATAAACATGGCAATAAAACTAAGATCTTAAAACTTGATGCCATTGAAATAAATATGTACTACGTTTGAGAATAAAAAATAAGATTGCAAGAAATAAAAGAAAAGAGTACCGGAGATTACCTCAACCAGGCTTATTACACCTCACACCGAGCCACCACCATCCGATGACGCTGGATCGACGATCTTGCTTCAATCTCAAACCAAAAAAGCAAGTTTAGGACAAGCCACACAAATGGAACATGAACCCCTTTGATCAAACACTTAAGCCCTAAGTGAATTCCCTTAGCAGCCCAATTTGAGAGAGATGGATTCTCTTTTTGCTAATCCTAAAAGGCTTTAGCTATAAATCCATAGTTGAGAGATGGGAGAGAGAAAAACTCCATATTCTAATCCCTTAGCCCCTTTTCACATTGTGGGAGAGAGAGATCAAACATGAGAGAGAGATAAAAAGATAAGGTGTAGAGATTTCGGGTCGAGACAATCCCTTTTTTATAGGCTTCAATAATATTAAGGTTTTTATTGGCTTGCCTCTTCTTGTAAGATTAAACATGAGCTGCCGATCAATGGTGACTTGTGGGGTGAGAAATCTGAGCCATCCATTTCATAGATGGGCCATCAACATTATGGAATGTGTATGAACTCTTATCCCCATTTTCTAAATAATTTTCCCATCTACAAAAAATAAATTAAATTAATTTTAATTAAATATTGTACATTCCATAAAATAATACATCTCCACACATATTTTCCATAAAATCTATCAAAGATATATCAAGTCAATATCTACTTCCATATTAAGTCAATATGTGGCCAATGCATACTCAATCTATAATTTGACCTCATGTCACAATTTAAAGTTACCAAAACATAAGGTCATATAGACCACGAAACAAACCTTTCCATAAAATAAAAAGTAGTAAGAGGTTGGGCGTGCCACATATGAGAGGCACATGTCTGCCCGACCTTTTAGAAACATGGTGGGCCCATGTGCACAATGGCCCCGATGATTATTTTTTTTTATGCATTTAAAATTAACAAAATAATTTCCTTTGAATATAAAAATATTGTAAAATGAATATCTTTAATTTTGTAAATCCAAAAATGATAAATAAAATATCTAAAGGTTCATAAAACTTCAAATGGATAATCATTATCCTAAAACAAATAAAATTAAATTAATTTGATGGGAAATGGATCCATATGATTTAGAAATTGAATCAACAACATGAAGCACTCCACCTTCAACTATGGAATACAGACCATACTTGCTTTATCAGACCGGCCCAGTGTTTCCCATGACCCACAGTCCAAGCAGGGGCTCATTAGTGGGTCACCAAAGTCTGATCGGTTCAATCTCAGCCTGTGGATTACAGGTCCTCCCTTAGAGATGAGTCCAGTTCACCAAGACTTGATGAAACCACAGCGCTATGGCGGAGATAGAGATCTCTCGCACATGTATACGCTTCACCCTAAAAGGTGGATTTCTGGTTTTTTCGAACGATCTATCGATATGTATGCCGTGTGATGGCATATGAATGAGGTTTTGACCCCCGTCTTTATAAGCCACCATCACACACAAGGGTCACACAGTTCCTCGGCTAACTCATCTGGGCATGGTCTCCGACCTCATCAAGGGCTAACCCATGAACCCTCCTTGATTTGTTTTTCATGCCCAGGTAACATGGGTTTTACCCAAACGACTGGCCTAGATCGTCAAGCAGAATCCGGTATTTGCAAACATCGTTTGCATGGTATGATCTATGAGGGACCACACTCCAACTGAATTCATGTTCCACTATATCATTTCATTTTACACGCACTCACAAGGCCTTTAAATGCCAACCCCAGCATCTCCCACTTGGCCTTTGAAGCCTTATATTATCTTTTCTTTATTTTCTCTCATCCTCATCTCTCTCTCCCAATTACAATATCTCTCTTAAAGATTTTTCATTTATTCTCTCTCAATAAATTAATCATGGCTTTCGCCACCAATCCTTTCCCAAAAAGACTTATAGGTGTAACGCTTTTTTTTCTCTTTGCTGCTCGGATCTTATTCTAAAAGTGGTCGTAGTCCATCTTTCATATCGCATCACGAATCATGAACCTATTGTCGTAGAAGATCATTATGTACACTTATCGCATGGGGTCATATGTTCATGGGCTCAAAAGAGTTCTTCAAATAAACTGCTCCCTTTTGTAACCATACCATCCAAGTTCCATGGGTGAACAACATTATAGTCAGTTGTTTCAGCTGGCCTGCAAAATACTAGAAGGTGCTTCCACTGAAATATTTAGTTTATCTATATCTTGATCTTTCTCAATCTCATCTCATTCCTCAGTTGATAGCAACATAGTTTTATATGGTTAGAGTTCTTATGGAATCGTGACTCTTTTGACATGCATATCACCGTCGTGTTGTCACAGAAAATCCTTACTGTCTCACAACGCACAGTTGAAGGTCAAGTTGATTAAGAAATTATGGCTTCCTTGGCCACCAAAAAGAACGCCACGTACTCTGCCTCCATTGTGGACAACTTCACCACATCCTGTTTCTTTGATTTCCAAGAAACTGTACCCCCTCTAAGCATGAACACATATCCGGATTTAGAGTTCGCATCATTTGGATCCGTGAGATAGCTTGCACTTGCATATCCAAATATCCAAGCAACTAAAGGAAATGTGGGAGTGTAGCAGCTCCCAATGAATTGTTGCACATATAACATATATATATATATATTCTCAACATTCTTATGCCTATATCATGAGGTAGCATAGCAAGTTTAATGTTATATGTAATTTAGTGCCCGTTGGTTTTACAATATGCAAAACCTTCTTGAACCACAAGGTTCAACCACATTAGTCGATTTGGTAGTAAATTCATACAAACCAAGTTATCTAATCAATACAACATGTGTCAAGGAAGCCTAACAAGATGACTTTCCTTCAATATTTCCTATGGTTCAAGGTCTTAGGTAATCGAGGATTTTAAATAATTAGAAACATGTGTTAAGGCATATAGGTATTTAAAAAAGATAGTACGGCAATTTTTCTCCCAATTTTAAAAATACCTTCAAGACACAATGTTTTTCTCTTTAATAAAAAAATTGACTTGGTGTGTGTGTGTGTGTGTGTATATATATATATATATATATATATATATATATATATACATTCACAAGAAATAGTTAGATAGTAGTATGACGGTTTAAAATAATTTTTCATAAAGACTTAGTTGACCTCGCAAGACTATGTGGTTTTTTTTTTAAAACCATATTCACAGAGTTAGGTTTTTCTCAAATCATCCAATTTAATTTGAAAATACATGTTTAGCCTTCATGAATCATTTTACCACATTCACCTTTAATTTCCTACCAAGTCAAATTCATGGCTACAAAAACAAATCATAGATACCATCTTATACTTTTATCCAAAATAAAGTATGACTAAAGAATGGTAATTGAAGCCTTGACAAAATACTTCCTGTTTGGCAAATATGGAGATTCTATCAAGAGATTATCATCACATGCAATACATCATATTATAGACCTTATTGGGAGGATGGTCATTAAGACCGAGTTCCATCAAAACACTCCCTTTGTGCTTACATATTTGAATGAGCCGCACCCATCTCTCATGTTTCATACTTAGGCTTAAAGCTCTTGATTAAAATACATCTCCATGTGTATCACTACCTTAAGTAGTTTATACTCAAGCATAAGGAAGCACCAAAAACACAAGGTCTTCAAAACCTGTTCTTTCAAATTTGTTAACACCTATCACCTAATGTCCGTACACTTCATACATATTCAAAAAAGAAATTGCCAAAAACCAAAGAAGTATATAAACTTAAAATAAAAGGGTTACTGAATCCTCTTTTCTTTTATGATCTTACCATGTAAGATAAGATAAATTTCATACCTCAAAACCGTGTAGTGCGGTACCTGGGCTTTCACAATTCTTTGCTCTAACTTCTTTTTGCGATCTTGAAAGAGCATGCAATTGATGGAGAATATATTGATCATTAGTTTCAAATGTCACGAAGTGTTCATCTCTTCAGCACTTGGATTCTTCATTTCACACACTGTGAAGAAATAATCTTCTTCATCCCATCATTTTAAACATCAAATATTCGATTCTCCCGCTGATCTTCAGCATTTTTTTGCCACCACCAAGTCTCTCTATATATCCCTTGATCTCGAAGAAACCAAGATGCTTTTATAAGTATCATTTTTTTTTTCTTTCTTCTTTCTTATATTCCCTTATTGAATATTCTTCATTTAGAGTGTCACATCTCGTTAACTCTATATTACACCTCTCTGAAGGTTTGCTATAATAAATTATACTCATGGCACAATGTAAAACCTTTTTGATTGAGCCCTAAAAGGGTCTCCATAATTAGGAATCCAAAGATGTGCCTTAACATGCCACATCTTTCAATTGACTGCTTAATAGAACATGAGCATTCCATGATAAAAATATGATATCTGTCAACTCATAACAAGTTTATTTCCAAATCCTTTTGACTATTGAAATAGACTAAAAAATATGAAATAGTGGTCAGCTCCATCCCTAAATCATACCATTTAGGGAGTTTTTGTTTTAGTGACATGTAGTTCACAATGCAATTTTCTCAACAGAAAATAAGGTTGAACACCTCTCAATAAAAAATTTGTTTATCTCAATTATCAAAGAATTGCTTCCTTAAATATTTAGTGTTGAAAACTAAAATCAAAATAAAATTACAACATCATAGTTTGAATACCAAATAATACCTTTCTTCAGAGAAATAAATAAGTGACATTCATGTCATAAAATAAATCATACTGTAAAATTCCAGGATGAATATTATCTAGTAAAATTGTCTTTTCTCTCTGGTCTCATAAAGTTTCTATTTCAAACCAATTTTGTTTTAAATTAGACACATAATGATAACACATATATTTATACAAGTCTCATATGACTCTGTTAAATAGGCTTGATAAATATAGTTATTCATATCACAATCAAGAGCATACCAGATTGCAGAAAACTCAAGATGACCTCTCTTCAATCCAAAATTTCTATTCCTCTCTTCTCGTTGATATTTATCTTTCAAATAAATTTTATTAAAAAATAGACTCAAAATAAAAGTCTAAAAATTTAGTATAGACTATAAAACATTTTGTTAAGTATAGAAATAAAATCATGACTTCCAAGTCATGGAAATAGTTTTCGTTGCAAAACCAGCAGTTGCGCATCCTTGGATAAATTGATCATATCTTTCAAACCATAAGGACTTTCTCGATGAAATGTTTTTTGTTTCTAAGTAGACTCAATTTTATGAGTCATAGTCAAATTTCAACTAGAAATAAAATCATATGATTAGTGAGAAAAATCATGGAACTCAGAAGACAGTTCCTGTATTTTTCATGATCGGAACTGACACCCTTCATATTTGAGTCCATGACTCTCAATACCCATAGGATCTCCCACTGAAATTTTGCAGGTAGATCCTACTATTAAAGATACAAAATATCACTGAAGTATGTAATATAAAAATACCTCATTGTCTTCTTCATATCCTTACTCCGAAATATCACAGAATACTCATTATGCAGAGTATCTTTTCGGTGTTAGAATATTTCAATAATTCTTAACTGTGGGTGTATTTCTTGATCACGAAGGTCATTAGCTTTCTTATATCTTATTCCCAAGATTTATCTAAACTCAATAAAGAGAAAAGACAACTAATGACATTAAGTATTACTAGCTCTGATAGCAATGAAAGAAAGACCTATGTGATCTTTTACTGGGAATTTTTCTTTATTTTTAAGTTTTTTTTATTTCACCCCTTTTTATTTGGCAAAAGATCACTTACAAGTGGTCTTATTACACCAACATGTACTTCAAAATAAAATCCACATTGCAATAAAACCAAGGCCTTAAAAGTTGATGCCATTGAAATAACTATGCACTATACTTGAAAATAAAAAATAAGATTGCACGAAATAAAAGAGAAGAGTCCTGGAGATTACCTCAACCGGGCTTATTACACCCCACACTGAGTCACCACCATCCAATAGCACAAGATCGACGATCTTGCTTCAATTTCAAACCGGGAAAGCAAGTTTAGGCTAAGATACACCAATGGAACATGAACCCCTTTGATCACAAACTCAAACCCTAAGTGAATTCACTTAGTAACCTAGTTTGAGAGAGATTGATTCTCCTTTTGCTAACCCTAAAAACCCTTAGCTATAAATCCGTAGTTGAGAGATGGGAGAGAGAAGTACTCCATAGCCTAATCCCTTAGCCCCTTTTCACAATGTGGGAGATACAGATATGTAACGTGAGAGAGAGATAGAAAGATAAGGTTTTGAGATTTTGGGTAGAGACAATCACTTTTTTATAGGCTTGAACAAGATTAAAGTTTTTTAGGGTTTTTCATGGCTTGCCTCTTCTTACGAGATTGAACATAGACCTTGATCAAGGGTGACTTGTGGGGTGAGATATCTGAGCTATCCATTCCATAGATGGGCCATCAACGTTATGGAAGGTGTATGAACCCTTATCCCCATTTCCTAAATCATTTTCCCATCAATAGAAAATAAGTTAAATTAATTTTAATTAAATATTATGTATTCCATAAAATAGCACATCTCTACACATATTTTCCATAAAATCTATCAAAGATATATCAAGTCAATATCTATTTCCATAGTAAGTCAATATATGGCCGATACATACTTAATTTATAATTTGACTACATGTCATAATTTAAAGTTACCAAAACATAAGGTCACATGGACCACAAAATAAAACTTTCCATAAAATAGAAAGTAGTAAAAGGTGGGGCGTGTCACCCATGGGAGGCACATGTCTGCCCCACCATATAGAAATATGGTGGGCCCATGTGCACAATGGGCCTCCGTGATTATTATTTTTTATGCATTTAAAATTAGAAAAATAATTTATAGTGAATATTAAAACATTGTAAAATCAATATCTTTAATTTTATAAATCTAAAAATTATAATAAAATATCCAAAGGTTCATAAAAATTCAAATAAAAATTCGAAAATAATCATTATCATAAAACAAACACAGCTAAATTAATTTGATGGGAAATAGATCTATATGGTTTAGAAATTGAATCAACAATCATGGGGCACTCCACCTTCAACTGTGGAGTACGGACCACATTTACTTTATCAGACGGATCTAGTGTTTCTCATGACCCACAGTCCAAGCAGCGGCTCACTAGTGGGTCATCAAAGTCTACCTGATCAGCCAGGGGGTCGCAATCCCTGTCTGTGGATTACAGGTCCACCCCTAGAAATGAGTCAAGGTCACCAAGACCTTATGCGACCACAACTCTATAGTGCACATGGGGATCTCTCTCACATGCATATACTTCACCCTAAAAGGTAGATTTCTGGCTTTTTTGAATGATTTATAGATATGCATGCCGTGTGGTGGCATATGGATGAGGTTTTGGTCCCCCGTCTCTGTAGGTCACCATCACACACAAGAGTCACACAGTCCCTCGGCACACTCATCCGGGCATATTCTTCGAACTCATCAAGGGCTAACCCATGAACTCCTCTATTTGTTCTTCATACCCATATAATATGGGTTTTTCCTAACCGACTGGACTAGATCATCAAGCACAGTTTGGTATCTACAAACATTGTTTGCATGATATGGTCCACGAGAGACCACACTCCTACTGAGTTCATGTTCCACTATATCATTTCATTTTACAAGCACTCATAAGGCCTTTAATGGCCACATAAATCTAGCATTTTCCACTTGGCCTTTGAAGCCCTTACATTCTCTCTTCATCACTTTCTCTCATTCAATCTCTCTCTCCCAATTATAATATCTCTCTTAAGCATTTTTCACTTATTCTCGCTCAATAAATTAATCATGGCTTTCGCCACCAATCCTTTACCAAAAGGACTTATAGAGGTAGCGATTTTTGTTTTTCTCTTTACTGCTCAGATCTCATCCCAAAAGTGGTCATAGTCCATCTTTCATATCGTATCGCGAATCATGGACCTATTGTCGCAGAAGATCATCATGTACCCTCATCGCATGGGGTCGTATGTTCATGGGCTCAAAGGAGTTCTTTAAACAAACTGCTCCCTTTTGTAGCCATACAACCAGCGTCACACATCCGGGTTCCATGGGTGAACAACATTATAGTCACTTGTTCCAGCTGGCCTGCCAAATACTAGAAGGTGCTCCCACTGAAACATTTAGTTTATCTAGATCTCGATCTTTCTTAATCTCACCTCATTCCTCAGGTGATAGAAACATAGTTTTATATGCTTGGAGCTCTTATGGAATCATGGCTCTGGATCCTTCACAACGCACAGGGTGAATGTCAAGTTGATTAAGAAATTATGGCTTCCTTAGCTGCCAAACAGTATGCCATGTACTTGCCTCCATGGTGGACAATTTCACCACATCTTGTTTATTTGATTTCCAAGAAACTGTATCCCCTCCAAGCATGAACACATATCTAGATGTAGAGTTCGCATCATTTGGATCCTTGAGAAAGTTTGCACCTGTATATCTGAATATCTAAGCAGCTAAAAGAAACGTGGGACTGTTGCAGCTCCCACCCAATTATTACATAAATAACATATATATATTTTCAACATTCTTATGCTTATATCATGAGGTAGCATAACAAGTTTCATGCTTTATGTAATTTAGTACCTCTTGGTTTCACAATATGCAAAACCTTCTAGAGTCACAATGGTTCAACTACACTAGTCGTCTTGAAATTAAGTTATCTAATCAATACAACATGTGTCAAGGAAGCCTAACAAAATGACCTTCCTTCAATATTTCCTATGGTTCAAGGTCTTAGGTAATCGAAGATTTTAAATATTTAGAAACATGGGTTAAGGCATATGGGTATTTAAAAAATAATATATGACAATTTTTATCCTAATTTTATAAATATGTTATTTTATAAATATCTTCAAGACAATGTTTTTCTCTTTAATAAAAAAATTGACTTAGTATATATATATATATATATATATATATATATATATATTCCAAGTCAATTTTATAAATACCTTTAAGACAATGTTTTTCTCTTTGCTAAAAAAATTGACTTGGTATATATATACACACACATTCACAAGCAATAAGTACATAATAGTGTGACGGTTTAAATGATTTTTCATAAAGACTTAGTGGACCTTGCAAGACTATGGGGTTTTTCTTTTAAACCATATTCATAGAGTTAGGTTTTTCTCAAATCATCCATTGTAATTTTAAAACACATGCTTAGCCTTTATAAATCATTTTACCGCATTCACTTTTAATTTCCTACCAAGTCAAATTTATGGCTACAAAAACAAATCATAATTACTATCGTATAATTTTATAAAAAATTAAAGTATGACTAAAGAATGGTTATTAAAGCCTTGACAAAATATTTTCGTTTTAGCAAATATGAAGATTTTATTAAGAGATTATCATCACATGCAGTACATCATATTATAGACATTATTGGGAAGATGGTCACTACGACCGAGTTCTATCAGAGCACTCCCTTCATACTTACATATTTGAATGAGCTACATTCATCTCTCATGTTTCATACTTAGGCTTAAAGCTCTCGATCAAACTACATTTCCATGTGTATCACGACTTTAAGTAGTTCATACTCAAGCACACAGAGGCATAAAAAACACTGGGTCTTCAAAACTGGCTCTTTCAAATTTGTTAGCACCTATCACCTAATGTCCATACACTCCATACATATTCATAAAACAAATAGCCAAAAACCAAATAAGTATATGAAAATTAAAATAAAAAGGTTATTGAATCCTCTTTTCTTATATAATCTTACTATGTAATATAGGATAAATTTCATACCTCAAAACCATGTATTATGGTACCTAGGCTTTCTTGAGTCTTTGTTCTTACTTACTTTTACAATCTTGAAAGAGCATGCAACTAATGGAGAATGTATTGATCATCACTTTCACATGTCATGAAGTATCCGTCTCTTTAGCACTTCGATTATTCATTACCCACACCGTGAAGAAATAATGTTCTTCATCCCATTATTTCAAACATCACAAATTCGAGTGTCCCACTTATCTTCAGCATTTCTTTGCTACCACCAAGTATCTCTATATATCTTTTCATCTCGAAGAAACCAAGAAGCTTTTATAGGTATCATTTTTTTTCTTTTTTCTTACTTATATTCCCAGATCGAATATTCTTCATATAGAGTATCATATCTCGCCAACTTTATATTACATATCTCTGA